>NC_134831.1:170097304-170154799 GCF_004210375.1 Tachypleus tridentatus
GCTCCATCCACCGAGGGAAATCAGACCCCTGATTTGTAGCGTTTATGAAATCCGGAGACACACCGCTGTTACTAGTAGGGGAACAATTTTGTTAAGATAATTTGGTTTTGTTTTAAATCTCGCGCAAAACCACGGGGCTATCTGCGCTAGCGGCTGCTTATTGCATAACGGGTAAGACTAGAAGGAAGGTAGTTAGTCATCACCACCCATTGCCAACTTCTGGACTTCTCTTTACCAACGAATAAGTGGGATTGATTGACACATTATAACGCTCCACAGTTGAAAGGGGCGAGCATGTTTGTTGTGATTGTTAGAGAAAGAAAAAAATTCATAAATATTTGCGTGCTTTTGTTAAATATATCCTCCTGTGATAACAAGTGAAAACATAACTGTAGTTATTGTCAAATAATGGCCCGGCATGGTCAGATGGGTTAAGGCGTTCGACTCGTAATCCGAGGTTCGCGGGTTCAAATCCCCGTCATACCAAACATGATCGCCCTTACCAACTATTCGTTCGTAAAGAGTAGCCCAAGAGTTAGCGGTGGGTGGTGATGACTAGCTGCCCTTCTTCTAGTTTTCACTACTAGATAAGGGACGGCTAGATGACGCTCATGTAGCTTTGCGCGAAATTCAAAACAAGCCAAACCACCTCAATCAGGGCTCACGTGACTGACATTTGATATGAAACAAAGCACTTTTTTTCTATTGTTCATTTTGTGAGGAAAGAAACTAAGAGATAAAAAGAACTCATAGTTCTGAAACAACAGATTATGCCTTAGATTTACAGTTGCTTGAGAAAACTAATTGCTTTGTAACTTTAAAATAAATGGAACTAGAGACACGAAGTTGTTCTACCAATGGATAATTTACGAAGAAGAGAAAAGTAAAAAAAAATACTTTAAAACAAAAGGTGGTTTACATCTGAGACTGATGGTGTTGAAATTCAGGGTTCTATCCTATGCTTGCGTTCATTATGGTGCATCATGCGTTTAAATAAACTGTAAATTAGCAAATTTTTCGTAAATATGACAGTTACAGGAGCGAGTGAGAAAATATACAAACTCAATACAAAAGCAGAAATATAAACATTGAATGTTCTATTGGGCATTAGGTCATCTACCTCTTTGAATAACTGTATTTAAAAGTCTGACATTGAAATATCAAAAATGTGTGTGTTTTCTTATAGCAAAGCCACATCCGGCTATCTGCTGAGCCCACCGAAGGGAATCGAACCCCTAATTTTAGCGTTGTAAATCCGTAGACTTACCCTCTCTACTAGCGGGGGCAATATCAAAAAAATAAAACATTGGTTGAAATAAAGCACCCCATGAAAGGTATATTGATATTTGTTGAATGGGATATTTTGAAAATCATCAAAACATTACAGTTGTATGAGATATTTTATTCACTTTGACGTTGAATTTGAATTTGCTTCAAGTAAATAACAGTTCTAGATCTGTTGAATCGATTT
Organism: Tachypleus tridentatus; assembly: GCF_004210375.1. Classification (NCBI taxonomy): domain Eukaryota; kingdom Metazoa; phylum Arthropoda; class Merostomata; order Xiphosura; family Limulidae; genus Tachypleus; species Tachypleus tridentatus. Next base: position 170,098,776 of record NC_134831.1, read on the forward strand.
GTTAGTTTTTTGACAATGAAAGAGCTCACGCAGGTGGAAGACTTACAAAGTTTTGAATAACATTCTGCTATCCACCAGTCGATTAATTCTAAGTAAACCTCTTAATGAAATCGTTATTACTATTGACCAATAATCCTCTTTGGTTTGTGAATAACTTGTCCGAACATGTTGGTAATATGTTCAATAATGTTTATCTGGTCTGCTTTACTTGTATAAACATGCAATAAATAGCAATTACATTTCCTTGTAACTCAAACAAGAAGTCTTTTATTGATATCTTATTGCGTTGCTGACCATCTATTTTATCTATAGTCTGTTTGTTGTTGGGCGCAAACCTACACAATGGCTTATCTGTCCTGTGCCCACCACTGATATCAAAATCCGGTTTTAGCGTTATAAGCCTTCGGACTTTACGCTGAGCCACTGAGAGAGGGGGCATTGTTACATCTACAAAACGAATTGTGATAATATGCTGATGTAGCTAACCATGCTATCTTCACACTTTTCTTTCCCTTCTTACGTTCATCAACTTTATTTCTGTTCTACTTTTTTCTATGAAAAACTGGCCCGTGCCAGTTTAATCATATTGTCAATTACTGGTAAATTAATAACACATATTTAAAATAGGTTTTGCTTCTCATTGGTAGCACGTCACTTTCTTCCTTCGCCAATCTCGGTTTATTCATTTTCTCTCACATCTCCAAGTCTTATTATTTCTGTCGTTAATCTACTGTATCTTGTATTCCTTTCTCAAACCCACACCGAATAGGTACCTTTCTTTCTGACCTTGCACTTGTTTCTTGTATATTGAGTTATAACATTTCATAACCATGCATTTTGCACATTGGTTGTTTTCTCTATCAGCTTCAGTCAATATTACTTTACACTTAACTTTATAATAACCAAAGAAATAAAGAGATGCAATAATACATATTGAGGCGCCTACTTATGCCTGCTGAGTGACTCATGACAACCTGTAGTAATTAAAACCAAACTGGTGCTAAAACATGCATATGGTCATGGAGTTAACGTATTTTACGCGTACTGGACAACCTGTGGTAATCTACACTAAGTAAGAATCATCTATTTTATGCTTATTGGCTGATTTGTAATAAGCAGTACTAGCCAAAGAACCAAACTGGTTCAAAAGATAAGTCAGTCAGCTGTCCAAGAATGGACACGAACATGAATTTGTAAGCTAAACACCAAAATGTTTGACAAAGATCTTTGTTTACTATTGTCACAAGCTGTCTTTTGTTGCAAGTAGAAATTGATTCCAGACCTCATGTTTACAAGAATATTGAATAAGTTGTTTGTTGTTTTTTTAAGACAATGGCATCACAGTTGATGACATGGATCTTAGAAATTCCAGTTTATATCTCGTTAAAACTTTAATTAAAAAGTTACAATTACGAAAGGAACAAGTCCAAACCACAAAATTGGAAAATTACTCTGGTTAGTTCCGGACTTGAACATTTCTTTCTCGGCCTTAGGCCTGGTGTGGCCTGCAAGTCGTGGGTTGGAATTACATCATCGAACAATGCTCCCTGTTTTAGTCGTTGGGGTGATAGAAAATGACGAACTGGCAGTGGCTGGTGTCGATTAGCTACCTTTTCTCTATCTAAATTAAGGACAACTATCGCAGATAGTCCTCGAGTATCTTTCCGTGAAGTATGACAAGTAAACAGTTGTCGGCTTTATTAAAACAATATGTATTTTTTAATATGAAGTCCATTAGCAAATAATGAAAACGGGGGTACTTTTCTAACTATTAGGAATTATAAAAATTATATTTCACACAGATTAACGGTTTCCAACTAGTTTATTTGCTGAGGCTTTAATATAATGCCTTCCCAGTTACGCAGAGGAATGTCTCTGAACACGCACCAGTAAAAACCGGGTTTCGATATCCGTGATGGGGAGAGCACATATAGCCTGTTGTATCTTTTCAAACTTATTCCATACATACAAGTAATAGAATTTAAACAAAAAATAACCTGTTTTCCTTTGTTTTTTTTAGTTTTACAAATGTCTGTAGATGGCAGTGTTATCACTTATTAAATGATATTTGCAAAATCTACCTTATATTTTAATATACACAAGATATTTTGTTTGTTTGTTTTTAATTTCGCGCAAAGATACGCGAGGGCTACCTGTGCTAGCCGTACCTAATTCTGCAGTGTAAGACTAGAGGGAAGGCAGCTAGTCATCACCACCCACCGCCAACTCTTGGGCTAATCTTTTACCAACAAATAGTAGGATTGACTGTTACATTATAACGCTCCCACGGCTGTAAGGGTGAGCATGTTTGATATGACGGGGATTCGAATCCGAGACCCTCGGATTATGAGTCGAGTGCCTTATCCACCTGGCCATGCGTAGCACAGATACCCCACTAAATAGTTTTGCTTAGCAACAAACAAAAAGAAAAGCGAGTACATTTCTGTTTCAAATAATAATTTCAAGTTATTTAACCTGGTGTTTCAACAGATGTTTTACTGCATGCGTAGTTTGCCTTCGTTACTCATACTTTCACATTGTTATGTTTGCTATTTCTCGCTACATGTACAGTTTATCTTTATCTAATCAAATATTTTACCTGTACTAAAGCAGACGGTTAAACATGTGGTGTGAAACAGGATTTGCAGATAGACGACATGTGTAATGTAAAGGTCGACAGTTCAAACCAGAAACAAGCTGAAAAACTTGGTTTTCATTTCATGTACAAGTTCATGTTGCTACATGTCTACCGTCGTTTTTACCTCTTCATAAAACTAATAATTTTACCAGTTTTGTTTTATAATCCAAGTATATATACATGATTAATTTACATTTGTTGTCTCTCACCTACAACGTTTATTTACTTAGGTGGGCGGCATGGCCTAGCGCGCGTTAAGGCGTGCGCTTCGTAATTTGAGGGTCGCGGGTTCGCGAGTCGCGCCAAAATGCTCGCCCTCCCAGCCATGGAGGCGTTATAATGTGACGGTCAATCCCACTATTCGTTGGTAAAAGAGTAGCCCAAGAGTTGGCGGTGGGTGGTGATGACTAGCTGCCTTCCCTCTAGTCTTACACTGCAAAATTAGGGACGGCTAGCACAGATAGCCCTCGAGTAGCTTTGTCCGAAATTCCAAAAAACAAAAACAAAAAAAAACAATTTACTTAGGTGTATGTGTTGTCTGTCTTTATAATGTTTATTTACCTGACTGAATGTGTTGTCTGTCTTTATAATGTTTATTTACCTGACTGAATGTGTTGTCTGTCTCTATAATATTTATTTACTTAGCTGTATGTGTTTTCTGTCTCTATAATGCTTATTTACTTAGCTGTACGTGTTGTCTGTCTCTATAATATTTATTTACTTGACTGTATGTGTTGTCTGTCTCTATAATGCTTATTTACTTGACTGTATCTGTTGTCTGTCTCTATGACGTTTATTTACTTAGCTGTATGTGTTGTCTGTCTCTATAATATTGATTTACTTAGCTGTATGTGTTGTCTGTCTCTATAATGTTTATTTACTTAGCTGTATGTGTTGTCTGTATCTGTAATATTGATTTACTTAGCTGTATGTGTTGTCTGTCTCTATAATGTTTATTTACTTAGCTGTATGTGTTGTCTGTCTCTATAATATTGATTTACTTAGCTGTATGTGTTGTCTCTGCTCTCTAATATTGATTTACTTAGCTGTATGTGTTGTCTGTCTCTTGTAATGTTTATTTACTTAGCTGTATGTGTTGTCTGTATCTGTAATGTTTATTTACTTAGCTGTATGTGTTGTCTGTATCTGTAATGTTTATTTACTTAGCTGTATGTGTTGTCTGTATCTGTAATGTTTGCTTACTTTGTTGATTGTTTTGTTTTTCATCTTTTAAATTTATTGAAATGGGTTTTTCACTTTATATGATTTATCTCTAAAACAGTTTTCACTATTCGTTTTGAAGACTTTTAAATTATTTAGCTAAAACATAAAAGAATGATAAATAAATAAGGAACACACTCGTATAGTGACGTACAGCTACTTCCGGTTAAACAAGTACCTCTATATTCTTTCACATGTACATGAAACACACGAATGAACATTGTGTCCTTAAGTTAGTTAGATTAGTTCCGAATGTTTTTAGTTTACAGACAATCTAACAGTATGAAACTACGTGCTTTTTGTTAGAAGAGGTTTTGAAAGGATCGATTTGGAAAGTTCTTCAGGTAGCGCCCGTACAAGTTACAAACCCATCTTCCCAGATACTCAAAGAAAACGTGATACAAAAGTGTAAAACAAAGCGAACCTACACACACCAATAAAAGGCGAAAGGCTACAAAATGCGAATATGAAGAAACGAATTAAGAAACAAAATAAATGTGAAAGCTTGAAGCAGATACTTCAAATGTGCATTTAGGGCGAAAAATACTGAAATAAGTTTTCAGTTTTTAAAGTAAACTAAAAATACAGAGAAGCGTTCATTTGTTTTAAATTTAGTTTAAAGCTACATGACGGCTATCTGAGATAGTTATCCCTAATTTAGCAGTGAAAGACTAGAGGGAAGGCAGCTAGTCATCATCACCCACCGCCGGCTCTTGGGTTACCCTTTTACCAACGAATAGTGGGATTGACCGTCACATTATAACGCCTCTACGGCAGAAAAGGCGAGCATTTTTGGTGCGACGCAGATTCGAACCCACGACCCTCAGATTACGAATCGAACGACTTAACCCATCTGGCCATGCGGGGCCGTTAAACAATGACATTTCCAAATTTATTCATATTCAATTAATTAACAGTATTAGGTTATAACTTAAGTTGTTTTTAATAAGTCAACCACGAGTACCGAGGTTTAACCTAGCCAAGAAATATTTTTTTTAACCATCATTAATAGCTAAACAGAGTATTAAGTGACATTTTACTGAGGTAATAATCACCAGTATGATTAAACTTCATTGGATAGTAATTAGTTTATAATAACCCTTGTTTCGTTAATGAGCAGAACGTGCCGTGCGAAATTCAAAAAACAAACAAACAATATTAACAAATTAACCAATCTGTAGCTGACTGCACTAATAACTGATGTACATTTAACACTCATTAGAGTCAAATGTTTCTTCATTCGACTCATTTAGAATTTTGCTTCAAAGATGTTTAGGTGTTTGCTCTAGGTGTGTGATACAAGGTATCCTTAACACACCTCCGTACTAACTTATCCGTACTGATATATATAATTGCGCCACACAACATTCACTGACTCGGTCTGCAAATTGAAGGACACATTGAGCCTTTTCTTGCATGTTTGCCTCTTTGCAGGGTAACATTACACACTGGATTGAAAAATAAACAAAAACACAATGTGTTTCAATGTGCTACAAGATGTTGAAAACTACACGGTTATATTTCATTGTTTATTTAATCACTGAATTTTAAAATAGGAGATTTAATTTTGGACCACCCTATATATATGATGACTTTACATCAAATATGTATCTTCATTTAACAAATTATTTTGATTGAATTAATCGACGTAGCGTAATTAGATAGAGACCTTAAGTACGATATTTGAGAAGAAAAATTACCCATTTTTAACTGCAAGCTTGAAATATGAGTTAAATGGAATATGTAGGTTTTCTTATAGCAAAGCCGCACTGAGCTATCTGCTGTGTCCACCGACGGGAATGGAACCCCTTATTTTAGCGTTGTAAATTCGTGGACCTACTGCTATCCTAGCTGGGGAGAAGCAGCCAAATAGAAGGAAATACACCAACAGAAGGATTTCAGTCAACAAGACTTTTTTAAGATAGCTTAACGTGGTATAACTACCAATAATGCTTGTCCAAAAACAAAGTTCACATTTTCCTATATATACATATATTAAATTTAAAGTTCTTGGTCAATTGTGAATGAAAACGATAGTAATTTTCATTCGAAGGCTTTGTTTTTTTCTTAGTTGAGTTCAAAGCCCCACAATTAACTATCAGTGCTCTGTCTCCTATGCGTATCGATGCCCAATTTTTAACCATATAAGATGTTAAGACTTACCGAGGAATTTCATTCGAAGGACAGGTAGGTGGACAAATAAACCAAAAGACAGGCGTAAATAAGTCCTAGGTGACGTTATTATTGGTCAAAGAATAAAAGGCTTCAATGAGAGCCGCTTTACTAAAATAAAAGGGATTTATCCACAGGTTTTGTTGTTTTTCTTTATTGTTATTTATCAGAACAACTGCGAATTTTAAAATCAAATTTACAGCCAAGCCACCACACTTCTTGTTGTCGAAACCACTGACGCGTTATCAGAGACAACGCAGATGATTTTAAAATACCACACATACAGAACGGAAAGCCGCTCGCTTCTCCACTAAAACTGTTCCTAAAATTGGAAATCTCTGGTCTAGTGGCCAGAAGAGAAGAATGTGCCTTAAAACAATATTGATTTTTAGATAGTATTTCACAGTCCAGTTTCAATGAATTTTTGTATTAAAAGCTAAAATATCCTGTTGATCTATGGGTTACCTATAAATTATTATTTTATATCATATCAAATAAAAATTAACCAATCTGTAACTGACAGTAAGCACCCTGCACTAATAACTGATGTACATATAATATTGATTATAGTCAACTGTTTCTTCATTTTACCCATTTAGAATTTTACTTCAAAGATTCCTAGACAACTAGAGTCAAAGTTTCTTCATTTGACCCATTTAAAATGTTGCTTTGAAGATTTCTAGACAATTAGAGTCAAAGGTTTCTTCATTTGACTCATTTAGAATTTTACTTCGAAAATTCCTAGACAATTAGAGTCAAAGGGTTCTTCATTTTACCCATTTAGAATTTTACTTCGAAAATTCCTAGCTAATTAGAGTCAAAGGTTTCTTCATTTTACCCATTTAGAATTTTACTTCGAAAATTCCTAGCTAATTAGAGTCAAAGGGTTCTTCATTTTACCCATTTAGAATTTTACTTCGAAAATTCCTAGCTAATTAGAGTCAAAGGGTTCTTCATTTTACCCATTTAGAATTTTACTTCGAAAATTCCTAGCTAATTATTGTCAAAGGGTTCTTCATTTTACCCATTTAGAATTTTACTTCGAAAGTTCCTAGACAATTAGCGTCAAAGGTTTCTTCATTTGATTCGTTTAGAATGAGTACATTTGTGCGTTTACTGCTTTTGTTTTAGTGGAAATGTCATAATTTTAAGGTTAAAACACTTTTCTCTAAATTAACAACAGTTATTGGCTGATTAAGATATTTATTATTTCACTAATTTATTGATTACTAATTATTTGCATCAGAATGAATTTATTAAATATTTATTGTAAAAAACAAGTATATTGATAGGTTATTACTTCGCATTTGTAACATAATTAATTAGTAACAATAGTCGGTTTGTGAATGTTGACTGACCAAACCAAAAATAATTGATACTTATGAGAGAAATAGGTGAAAAGTGTATTGGAAATGAAAAATTATTTGATTTTTAAATTCAACAAGTTTAAAATATTAGTCAATTTCATGATGATGAGAAACACTTGAAATAAAAAATGTATTCTAAAAACGGCTGATACGGCTACTAAACCTTTATTTTAATCAAAGTTTTAATACCCATACTAGCCGTCTTTAAAACACATTAATCAATTTACATAGTGTATTTCTTCTATTGATTGTCAGGATATAATTGTCATTGAAAACACTCCTTCTTTGGCTGGAGTTCCATCAATCAAAGTCATAATTTATTTTCATCAAGACATATTCAAGAGCTGTAGGCCGAGCGTTTTCAGACAGTGAATTTGTTTGTTTGTTTTTTTATTTCACGCAAAGATACTCGAGAGCTATCTGCGCTAGCCATACCTAATTTAGCAGTGTAAGACTAAAGAAAGGCAGCTAGTCATCACCACCCACCGCCATCTCTTGGGCTACTCTTACAAACGAATAGTGGGATTGACCGTCACGTTATAACGTTCCTACGGCTGAAAGGGCGACCACGTTCGGAATAACAGGGATTCGAACCCTCGACTCTCAGATTGCGAGTCAAGCGTTCTAACCACCTAGCCATGACGTGCCATCTGCGAACTTGTACCTTATGATCAGAGCTTGGAGTTAGTTGGCTAGATGGTCTTTAATTGTAAAATAGCCGGATCCATTTTGGTCTTTCGACTCTTCGGGACAGAATTCCTGTGATTAATGTTTAACTAGTAAATATTAACCATATCGTTTTATTTCTTCATCACTATATGATTTATTTCTCTCAGTCTGAAAAATACCTAGTAGAAAAACCAAGTATGTAAATAAGGTGTCATAAAGGCCCATCATGGCCAGGTGGTTAGATCGCTCGAATAGTATTCTAAGAGTCGCAAGTTAGATTCCCGTCATACCAAATATGCTCGCCCTTTCAGTCGTGGAGTCGTTAAAATGTGACAATTAATCCCACTATTCGTTAGTAAAAGAGTATCCGAAGTATTCCAAGAGATGGTGATGGTTAGCCGCTTTCCCTCTAGTCCTACACTGCTAAATTAGGGACAGCTAGCGCAGGTAGTTCTCTTGTAGCTTTGCGTCAAATTCAAAACAAACAAGGTGTTAAGCATGATTAATAAGTGAAATGTTCGTAAGATCGTATAGAAGGCGAGATCTTCGAATGTAGAAAAAAGTTGAAAGGGCTAGTATATTTGGTGTGACGGTGATTCGAACCCATGACCCTCATATTGCGAGTCGAATGCCTCAACCACCTAACCAAAAGAAAGTGACAGTAAGTTAAAGGGATAAAAAGAAAAATTAGAAAATAAATAGAACACGAAACAGAAATAAAAACTAACAACATTGTTGGCCTAAAAGAATAGAAGAAAACTACCATGAATATAACTGGAAGACGAGAAATGTGATCTTAGAAAAAGAAAAGGGCAAACGGAAATCAAAAATAATCTCCAAGAACTTAGAAGAGTTAAAACAACAACAACAAGAAGTAATTGCTCGAAGGATTAATGTAACGTAAGGCAACATAAGGAGGAACGTAGATGGCGGGAAACATTAACCACCCCTTTCTAAGGTCTCACTGACGGAAGAGTTAATGTAGGTCATTAAGTTTTAACCATAGAACCACAAGTAAGTTCCATTTACCAAACGGATTTTTAACACGCTTATATAAGTGCTTTTGCACCAAATTGCTTGTGGCCCAAGACTTAGTTACAGGATCCTTAATGGCACGTAAACTGCACAAAACTTACTCCGTATTGCAATAAACCCCGCTAATTACTGCTGGAAATTTCTTTTGTATTCTGCAAAGAAAATTGGCTATTTCACCCAGTTTGTTTAGCTGTTTCTTTAGATTCAGTTGAGTAAAAGTTAAAAACAAAAACAATGTTTTTTTGGAATTTCGCACAAAGCTGCTCGAGGGCTATCTGTGCTAGCCGTCCCTAATTTAGCAGTGTAAGACTAGAGGGAAGGCAGCTAGTCATCACCACCCACCGCCAACTCTTGGGCTACTCTTTTACCAACGAAAAGTGGGATTGACCGTCACATTATAACGCCCCCACGGCTGGGAGGGCGAGCATGTTTGGCGCGACTCGGGCGCGAACCCGCGACCCTCAGATTACGAAGCGCACGCCTTAACGCGCTAGGCCATGCCAGGTCCAACAAAAACAAATGTAAATTAATCATTATGATGCAATATGCGGACCCCACTGGACCTTGAAGACTAAAACTCATAGAAAGCTGATTCCAACTCACAGCGATATTCACTAAAATATTGACTAAAGGGGAAGGCAGAGACTATTTTGAATTTCAACAGTACCTGTATAACCCGCACTCGGCCCTGAAGTGCGGAGCGCGTTTCTGCGGCAACAGAACAAGAACCGTGGACTGTCATATTTATAGTCTAGTATGACTGCTAATCGACCACACTCAGCTCTAGAAAGAAACATGCGAACTGAAACCCTTAGAACACAGAGGGAAGTGAACGACACAGGACTTTTACAGTGCTTGAAAATGTGGCTTACAAATATAAAAGATTAAAACAATATATTACATAAGGTTCAGAATGTTTTAAATATTGAGACCTAAACGCCTATCAGCTAGTGTTCTAAATTTACAAATTGGTGCATCAAGACCTACACAAAGTGGTAAGCCCCCACCACCATGTCACCGACATCTGAAGTTGTCTCAGGCCTCCACAATCACATTATTTTGTGCCTCAAGAGATACACAAAGATCTCAAGTTTCCACCACTACGTTACCTGATGTCTCAAGACCTACAAAGACTATTAAGAGTCCACCACCACGTTACCTATTGTTTCAAGACCTACACAGACTTCTCAAGCCACCACCTCCACATTACCTGTTTTTCAAGACTACACAGACTTCTCAAGCCACCATCACCATGTTCCTTGTTGTGTCAAGATCTACACAAACTGCCAAAGCCTCCACCACCATGTTACCTGTTGTTTGAAGATCTACACAGACTTCAAGTCTTCACCACCACCATGTTACCTATTGTTTCAAGACCTACACAGACTTCTCAAGCCACCACCTCCACATTACCTGTTTTTCAAGACTACACAGACTTCTCAAGCCACCATCACCATGTTCCTTGTTGTGTCAAGATCTACACAAACTGCCAAAGCCTCCACCACCATGTTACCTGTTGCTTGAAGATCTACACAGACTTCAAGTCTTCACCACCACCATGTTACCTGTTGTTTGAAGATCTACACAGACTTCAAGTCTCCACCACCACCATGTTACCTGTTGTTTCAAGACCTACACAGACTTCAATCCTCCACCACCACCATGTTACCTGTTGTTTGAAGATCTACACAGACTTCAAGTCTCCACCACCACCATGTTACCTGTTGTTTCAAGACCTACACAGACTTCAATCCTCCACCACCACCATGTTACCTGTTGTTTCAAGACCTACACAGACTTCAATCCTCCACCACCACCATGTTACCTGTTGTTTCAAGACCTACACAGACTTCAATTCTCCACCACCACCATGTTACCTGTTGTTTCAAGGCCTACATAGACTTCAATCCTCCACCATCACCATGTAGTTTCCAGATCTATACCGACTTTTCAAGCCTCCACCACCACCACATTATCTGTTATTTTAAGGTCTACAGAAACAGATATTTATAGTACAAGCTAGCAACGTTTTGATCAGAATTTATGGACGTTTCCCATTTTAATCCATAGTAGTTTATCGTACAAGCTGGAAGTTTCATGACACGGAAGACACGTTAAGCCGTGGAACAATGTTTTAAAACATATATCTTCATTAATATTGACAACAGAGCGCATGTTTTATTCTTTCAGGGGAAGCTATAGGTGCCTGTATTCTTCTCTTTGAAGATCTGAATATTTTAGTTTTCATTAAAACTAACTTTTTGCTGAATCCTCAAAAACTAGTCTTCTGTGTTTAACAGAGTGTTATAGTGAAATTAAATAATAATGCAAGCTAGTCTCCGAAATTTATATCAAACTAGTGGAAAACAATAACATAAGGACTAAATAATGGTGACTTTGATTTAAACCGATACTCCAGGGAGGACTTACAAGCAAATTCCATTTCTCGAGGACATTCAGCTATAATTATATTATCGAAGTAGCCTTCTATATGTAAGGAAAAATTCTATTACAGGAGTATAATACATATCAAACAAAACACAGATAACACTGGCCTTTATGCCACGTGGACCGAGCTCGAGTAAGTGACGTCATGCACAAAGAAACCAATTACTGTAAACAATAAGGCGCTGGAAAAGAGAAAGACATGAATAAATACTTGGGAAGGATAAAAAAAATACTCAACTGAATACAGTATGCAAAAGAAAAATTGTTAGCTAAATTTAAGATTTTTTATAAAGAAATCGTACACGTGATAACAAATAAGGTGTAACTAACAAAAATGTTTTGAACTTTCGTGCAAAGCTACACGAGGGCTATCTGCGCTAGCCGTCCATAATGTAGCAGTGTAAGACTAGAGGGAAGGCAGCGAGTCATCACCACCCACAGCCAACTCTTGGGCTACTCTTTTACCAACGAATAGTGGAATTGACCGATACATAATAACGCCCCCCACGACTGAAAGGGCGAGTATGTTTGGTGTGACGGGGATTCGAACGCTCGACTAGTAATTGCTGGGCCTAACAAAAAATGAGTGTTTGCAATTCTACCGATCTACGTTATTTCTTTGATCGATTTGATGATCGTCGGTCATTTTTGGATGAATGAAAAAGGTGAGATCATGGAATACTTCACAGTTATTGGAGTGAAATGTGTGAAAGCATGGGATATTTCACAATGATTGGTGTGAAAAAGTGATGTCATAGAATATTTCACTTGGGTTGGAAAGAAGAAGATGAGATTTTGAGATATTTCGCACTAAGTGGAGCGAAAAGAAGTGAAATTATGGGGTATTTCACATTTATTGACGTGAATGTGTGAGATCCAGTTATGTTTCACATTGAATGAAATGAAAAGGCTGAGCTCATGAGATATTTCGAAATGATTGGAGTGAAAAGAGTGAAATCTTAGGATATTTCACGCTGATTGAAGTGAAACGGGTGATATAATGAAACATTTTACAGCGGTTTTGTGTGAACTGGGTGAGACATGATATTTCACTCAGTTTTGGATTAAAGTGATGAAATTAAGGAATATTTCACACTTACTGAAGCAAAATATGTAAAATCATGGGATATTTTGTACTGGGTGGAGCTAAGTGTGCTTAGTTAAATTATGGTGGTTGTATCAATTCTGTAAAATCCAATAGACAGTTCAATCAAATCACGCCGCAACATGTTTGGACCGCCTCGTCACTTACAGACGTGTCTAGAGAAGACACCAATATTGTGTGTTCTCTTGGTAGTTAGCCATAGCATCTTTCTTGACTTCTGTCACTGTTGCATCTGTGTATAGAAACGACCTGCAGTCACTGTGTCGACTATAGATGAATCAGAGATGCTGGTTGGAAGACCTCTCTCATGGCGTGCGGAGAAACCCTCTGAGATCTCGCTCATGGCGTCGGAAGAAACCTGCTGAGACCTCGCTCATGGCGTGGGGAGAAACCTGCTGAGACCTCGCTCATGGCGTAGAGAGAAACCTGCTGAGACCTCGCTCATGGCGTGAGGAGAAACCTGCTGCGAAGAACCTACTAATATGCACATCATTAGGAATGGTTAACATTATACTGTGCATTAGAGTTTTGCAACCATTGTCACACTTTTCGATTGTCTAGTTTTGGCTACTTTCCTTCTCTTGGACCATAATACAACATTGACCATTCCCACGGTGGGTATATAATGATTGCGTAACTTGAAAAGAAGAATGGAGAAACTGTTGTTTATAGATTAAACCATATAAAGCATGATGTAGAATGGACAGCAACTGCTGGTTGTGGAGACACAACAGGCAGTTGCTGTCCATTGTACAAAGTTTCATCATGAATGCTCTGCCTGAACAATCTATCAAAGAATACATATAGAGCATGCTTATTTCACCTCCTTTAATCGCTGCATCAGCTTGAGAAGTCTTGATGAGTGGATGTAAGAAGTATCATGTTGTAGAGCTGACATAAAGCGAATCTCTGAAGACAGTAGTGTGGGCATACCAAAAATAGTTCTAAGTTCACGGATTCCTATGTTATGACTTTTAACCTTAGGAAGTTGTCATGCTTACGTCATCACTTAATGCATGGCTACTTTCAAGTTACGTTTCCATAATTCATTGTTTGAATTATTTTCTTCAATAATAAATTAAAGTAAACGTCGACAGAGCACTAACTGACAGATGGGAGGTGGGAATTGACAAAACGGAAGTATCTTATTAATATACAAGTAAACAAAGGCAGCGTGCCGCGGAAGTATCTTATTAATATACAAGTAAACAAAGGCAGCGTGCCACGGAAGTATCTTATTAATATACAAGTAAACAAAGGCAGCGTGCCGCTGAAGTATCTTATTAATATACAAGTAAACAAAGGCAGCGTGCCGGTGGGTAACGTAAACCATTAAACTTAACACAAAGCAAATGAGAAGATACCAATGAAAACGGTAGAGACAGAAGTAAACAAGGTATCTACAGGAAAACGTCAACATGATGAGAAGGCCGTTTAACAGTTGTAAGTTGTAGTCTTCAAAGTGGCAACAGTAAGAACCTTCAGTTGAGAATGCTGTTTAACAGTTGTAAGCTGAAGTCTTCGAAGTGGCGGCAGTAAAACCTTCGGACGAGATGACTGTTTAAGAGAAGAACTTTGAAATCTCTGAAGTAACAGGAAAACATTCTGATGAGAAGGATGATTAAAAACAGAAATTCGAAGTCTGAGTAGTAACTGGAGAAACTTTAATATGAGAATACTGTTTAAAAGTAGTAATTTGGAGTCTTTGAAGTAACAACAGAGAAACTGTGAAATGAGAAGGCTGTTTAACAGCTGTAATCTGAAGTCTTTGAAGTAACAATTGGAAAACGTTTAGATGGAAAAGCTGTTTAACAGTTGTAAGTTGAAGTCTATTAGGGCAGTAAAAACTGATTGACAAAGTTCCTCGAAAGCGGATACGGTTGTTAAAGTGCTTGCTGAAACTGAGTGTAGTCTGTGAGCTTAAATCAGGAGCTGTGATCCCTTGAAAGTCAGTATGAGGATCTAGTAAACTTGTATTAAGTATTGATCCTAATCGTAGTTCTAGAAAATCTCCATGGTAGCATCAGAGTTAGAATCCACAGCTCGCGGGTCGGACTGGACAGATTTTACAGACCCAAGTTCGAATGAGAAGGACTAAAGACAGAGAAAATCGACATGGCTTCAGAAGAAAACTTGAAGTAACTTATGATTTTTGTCTTCATTAGACATGACTAGTTTAACAATATGAAAGTTGGCCAACGTTATTTTGGGTCTGACGAGTTAAGGATGCAAAACTTTAGTTAAATTATTTTAATATTAATTTTGTTTTAGTTTAAAAAGAAACTTTGTTACGAGTTTAACCTTGCATGTCCTCCTGCTGTGACGGCAATAAGTCTACGAATTTCCAACGCTGAGGTCAGGGTTCGATTCCCTTCGGTAGAAACAGCAGATAATCTGACGTGGCTATACTATAAGAGAAACATACTTCACCTTAAATGTTTGCTTTCGATGATTAAACAAAGAAATAATTTTTTTCTGTTCTAAGAAAAGTTCTTAAAAACATACTTTTGAAAGAAGCATTTCAGTTAGATGTTGGAAAATCAGAATGTTCCTATGACCAATGTAAGTAAAATTAACCATTAGAGAATGGGGCCCGACATGGCCAGGTGGTTAAGGTACTCGACTCGTAATCCGAGGGTCACGGGTTCGAATCCCCGCTTCACCAAACATTCTTGCCGTTTCAGTCGTGGGGGGCGTTATAATGTGATGATCAATCCCACTATTCATTGGTAAAAGAGTAGCCAAAGAGTTGGCGGTGGTAACTAGGTGCTTACCCTCTGGTCTTAAACTGCTAAATTAGGGACGGCTAGCGTAGATAGCTCTCGAGTAGCTTTGCGCGAAATTCAAAACAAGCCAAAGCATTAAAAAGTTTGTGTGTTTTCTAATAGCAAAGCCACATCTGGCTATCTGCTAAGTCTACCGAAGGGAATCGAACTCCTGATTTTAACATTGTAAATCCGTAGACTTACTGCTATACCAGCATGGAACCCATTAGAGACAGACCTTGGTAGGTATTTTGGTTAAATTATTCTTTCGTTCTCCAAAAGTCGAACGAAAATAACCAGGGGCGGTCAGAAACTGCTGTTTTTCTTCACCCCACACAAGGCAAGAATAAATTATCTAACTAATTAGGGAATAAGTTGATTAGGCTGGAGTGGCATGTAAGGTTATTCAACTAACGCGATGGTCACAAATGACCTGGAAGTTGATAGTTTGTTAAATCTAATTGAGAAGCGTCAGGAGAAACTGAGAAGAGTTACCGGACGAAGGAGGACAAGGAAAGTTCAGCATCACATCCACCAGTGTTCGAAGAATCGTGTCGGGAAAGAAGATGTGGTCGACGTTGACTTGGAGTGAGCAGAGAGATGCAAGCAGTGCGTCGGCATAGTTATAACTTATGATTTTACTATGAACATATTAAAAATTTTGAAATGACTAAAATGTGTTCTGACTGGCCTCTTTTCAGGGCTGGGATCTATAAATCCTAACCCCATCGTTTCTTTACTGACTCGGTGAAGCGGAGAGCGGACCGCAGGGTCCACGTTTCTAGACCCATTAGAGAATTAGATAGTACAGCTTATATAGTAATTCCTAATGACAGGGACGTTATGATCAACTAGAGCAGACCTGTTCAAACAAGCAGAAGTTCATGTATTACAGTCCTCATGAAATGAGACTCCATGTTTAAAAACAAGCTTTACTGGTTTGAAAAGTGGTTCATCATGAGTTAAAAGAGTTCTCGTTTCTCATCGACTGAAACAAAACGCTGGTATAATTGCAAAGGTAATTATGTTGTAAAAAAAATCATGACGAATTTCAAGTTTAATAAGAAAGAAAAAATCAAATGTAATTTTATTAATCAAAACAGGAACTTAGTGAGTCCACGCACTTTTGCCAACGAGAAACAAGACTATATATCAGAACTGCTGGTGTGGGTATTAACACTTTTAATGATATGTTTCGACCTTCCTAGGTCATCTTCAGGTTGAGTTTCGAGTGGGTTTCTCGTCTTCAAGAGGAACAAGACTATTTATACCATGATGATAAAATTCTGAAGTCCTAGAACATTCTCTAAAACCATTCTCTGCTGCTTCTCTGTTGTTGAATCTTTTGTCCTGCAAAAAGCTGTCCGAATGCTCGATAAAGTCTGGGTACTGAGGAGGATGAGGCAATGTTTCATAGCCTAATTTGTTGAGCTTCTGGAGCGTCATCTAAACAACGTGTAGCCAAGCCTTATCATGAAGCAAGATAATTAGGCTAGTTTCATAGCCTAATTTGTTGAGCTTCTGGAGCGTCATCTAAACGTGTAGCCAAGCATTATCATGAAGCAAGATTGGTCCTACTCAACTGACTGATGCTGGCATTATTTTGCACAACTTTCTGTGTATTACATCCAATTCTTGACAGTAAACCTGGCCCTGGTCAGCAAATTGTAATGGATAATACTGACTGCAGACCACCATACAGTGACCATATTCTTCTGTTAGTCGAACTTTGGCTTTGGGAAGTGTTCTGGAGTCCCGTCGCAGCTGAGCTATTGCACAGATCGTTTTCTGTTGTTGTAAAGGTTTACTTTTTATCACAGGTGACAATTCGACCAAGAAATGGGTCATTTCTGTTACACAAAATCAGCAAAGAGCACAGTTCAAAATAACGGTTTTTTTTGATATTCATTGAGTTTGTGTGTGAACCCCTTGTCGAGTTTTTCACTTTTCCAATTTGCTCGACATGGTCCGAAATTGTGGAAATGCCAATAGCTAAGTCTTGTGTCATTTGTCGAACAGTGTGGGGCGGGTTTCTTCTCACTAATATTCTCAATTGGTTGATTTCGACAGCAGAAGGATGTCTTCTGCTCTACTTAAGAGTCTCCCGCTGGTACAGCGGTAAGCCTACGGATTTACAACGCTAAAATCAGGGGTTCGATTCCCCTCGGTAGACGCAGTAGATAGCACGATGTGGCTTTGCTATAAAAAACACAAACACCCTTTTTATCCTCAAGACTCACATCTCCATTACGAAACTTTTGGAACAAACAACTTTACCGGTGATTCCTTCGCCCCATCCTTGGTTGATATTGTGAGCTGTTTCTGATGGCCAAGTTTGAATTAATACAAAAAATGATGTACAACTTCTTTTCATCATTAATTGTAAGGCTCTGAAATACAGGAAATAAAGTTTTAGAAACGAATAAGAGCATTAATGAATGGAAGAAAACTTTAGTTTTTTCAATAGTATATATGAAGTTCTATAGAAACAGGTTTCTTATCCTTATAAATGACTAAAATTTTTGATATAAAAATCCAATCGTTTTCCGAATAACCTATTAACTCAAGGATAGATATTTTAAAATATAACCAATCAACAGTAAGTAGTTTTAAAATATAACCAATCAACAGTAAGTAGTTTTAAAATATAACCAATCAACAGTAAGTAGAAAAGCGTCACTAAAGTTCAAGTGGGCACGTTGTAAAAGAATAGCATGTTGATTTGTCGAGTTTTTTAATACATAAATATACATATTTAAGTCGGTTGTTTGCATGCACACGTGTGTAAATTATGCGCACATGATTTTCCAACAGCGACCGACGATGACATTTTCATAAAAAACACCTTTACTCTGGGTTACTTTGTAGAACATCAGTCATATTAAAATATCAGTAAAAGTTTTGATAAAACCGAATACCACTCAGCTTGAAGCTAAACATTTTTTTTATAACCACGCTATTCTCGAGTAATTCTCAAATATCTATTTCTTAGGGCTTTAGCTAAACGCTTTCCAAAAATAAGATGTTTAAAAAAATTGCAACCTTTAGGGACTAAAATTATTGATAACTAACTGATACTTCGTTAATATCATTGGGCCTTTCAATCACCTTCAGCCTATTATGATAATATGTGCATATAAAGAGTAGATTCTTTTATTCATGAAATTTTTGTTTAAGAATAATTAAAATTAGTGTTCCGTCTGGTATCACGATTAAACATCGCGGTAAATATTGAAAGTTACACCAATGTTTGTTTAAATTTTATATTTTTTTGTTTGTTTCTTAATTTCGCGCAAAGCTACACGAGGGCTATCTGCCTAATTTAACAGTGTAAGACTAGAGGTAAGCCAGCTAGTCATCACCACCCCATCGCCAACTCTTGGGCTACTCTTTTACCAACGAATAGTGGACTGACCGTCGCATTATAACGTCCCCACGGCTGGAAGGGTGAGCATGTTTGGTGGGACGGGGATTCGAACACGCGACTCTCAGATTACGATTCGAACGCCTTAACCACCTGGCCATTCCAGGCCATTTTATAATTTACCGCACAAGTAAAAATACAAAAAAAAAACAACAACTTATTTTGTTGGCAGTTGAACTGTCGTGTTGAAATGAAAGGTTTCCAAGTTTAGCAAGTAACGTTTGCTGGTGCGCTGAAAAAATGTTAGATTAAAGTTGACGTTTAAATGATGAAAGTAAATCTGATATTGGTTATGAAACGTGACCAGGAGATATTTATTAAAATGAATCCAAGTTTAACAATATATGAAACAAAATAGCTGAACGTAGAGGTTGATATCCAGTGGTGCATAAAACAAGATATTCGACAATCTTTTATTCGTTTTTACAATTGCCGTGATTTATTGTCCAGTGTCAATGGAACTCCTTGGAAGATACACTACATGGCCAAAAGTATGTGGACACTCGACCATCACATCCATATGTGCTTATTGAAGATCTCATTCTAAAACTATGGGCATTAATAAAGAGTTGGTCCCCCTTTGCTGCTATAACAGCCTACACTGTTCTGGGAAGGGTTTTCACTAGATTTTGGAACACGGCGGTGGGGATTCACTCCTATTCAGCCACAAGGGCATTAGTGAGGTTGGACATTGATGTCGGGCGAGAAGGCCTGGCTCGCAATCGGCGTTCCAATTCATCCCAAAGATGTTCGATGGGGCTGAGATTAAGAATATTTGTATTATAACGTATCCTGTGACGAATCGTAATTCGTTAAAATGTGATGGTTGTGATATTACGGCATGTTCCTTGTGAACCACATAAAGGTTTACGGTAAGAGCATTGTATGATAGTACATTAATTGCTTAATAATTTGTTAATTTTTAACCTTAATTCCTGTATTAACAACATCAGCAGGTCTATAAATTTTAGCTAAAACGATACACGGATCATTTGTTTACAAGATAAAGATCAGAGCGTACGATTTGGTCAAGCTCTGATTTGGGGCACACGATGGATAAGACGTAATTGAAGTAATAACATAAAATCTAGAATAAGTAGAAACATTATAATCTTTGGTTCTCTTCTTGATGACGAAAAACCCACTTGAAATAAAAATGTATCTCAGAACGGCTGGTATGGGTATTAACACTTTTACTGATAAGCAGAGATACAACGTTTCGACCTTCCTAGGTTTGAAACTCTCTTTGTGAACCTTAAGATGACCTAGGATAGTCGAAACGTTGTTCTCTGCTTATCAATAAAAGTGTCAATACCCATACCAGCCGTTTTGAGATACGGTAATCTTTGTTTGGTAAGCTGAACCTAAAAAATAATCTATATAGCATCCATTATTTTGTTTCTCTGAAATAAATAAAAATAATAATAGGTTACACAGGATCATTATGATTAAAGTTATATTTGTTTTAGAACGTCATTTCCCGATTTTCACGTATACGGTCCAATTATCTGTAGAAGATCCACGTTACGCTGATCTAACGACCACTACGTGCGCGCGTGTTTTCTTATAGCAAAGTTACAGCAGGCTATCTGCTGTGTTCCCCCGAGGGGAATCGAACCCCTGATTTTATCGTTGTAAATCCGTAGATGTACCGCTATCCCAGCTGGGAGCCCACTACGTCCTCGAACTCGAGTTTACAATAGTGTTATCCCGAATTGTTTCTATATACTCATGTAGATGTCGCTCGTGACGATTATCGAACGCGAAAACAATAGTTATTAAGGTTCAGTTCTGAAGGGAAAATAAATTCATGCTTTGTGGTAACATGGTTACGTATTTAGGTGGAGCAAATTAGCAACGTTCCAATAAAAGAAAAAGAAGAGTTCCGTTAAAACAATCACATACTTTGTGAGAGAAACTCTAACACAGCATGCCACATGTAAAATACAGAACGTCACCCTGAAGTCGATAATAAACGGAAGTACGTGATATAAACGTTCTAACACAGACAACATTCGGTCAGATCAATCTCTCCATCTGTGTGTATAGCGTATACGGAATGTGTACGTGTTGCACCTGATACTGTAGATCCTAAAAAGCATCTTATAAAAACTCAGGTTTTATACGGTTTGGTAAGTATAAATTCGGTTACTTCTGACAGTTAAGTTCACACCGTGGGCCCTAATTTCACAAACTACATATTAATTTACGCATGTTTTGACAACATCCTTGATATTTCACATCTTGGACGGAAACATTGTAGTACATATGTACATTTCTCAACAGAATGTTTGGTTGAAGGCTAGTTTCTAACATAAAGAATAATTAAATCTCTTCGAAAACCGATAACATCTTCCTCAGTGATAAACAATTATTTACTATCCATAACATTCATCACTCTCTAAAAATATTTTGCACAAGACAATGTTTGTTTGTTTTGAATTTCGCGCAAAGCTACTCGAGGGCTATCTGCGCTAGCCGTCCCTAATTTAGCAGTGTAAGACTAGAGGGAAGGCAGCTAGTCATCACCACCCACCGCCAACTCTTGGGCTATTCTTTTACCAACGAATAGTAGGATTGACCGTCACATTATAATGACCCTACGGCTGAAAGGACGAGCATGTTTTAGTGTTACTAGGTATACAAGACTGAAATTAGATCGGTTTTGTTATGATTAAAAACTATTACACTCATCTTGATCACAAACTATCAAATATTTATATTTCATCTCTTGGAAAACCGGCATAAATTTCATAATTATGAAGCCTAATAACTCACACTAATTCTGTGCATGATATACCAATAAGCTTAATTAAGTGTGTGTGTGCTCCCCAGTAAGTAGCACAGCGGCATGTCTTATCGAATCTACGTTTCTAGCGTTGTAATTCAGCTATCATACCGCAGTGTTACTGGGGGAGGGTGAATTTCAGGAAGTTAGTTTAAAACCTTCTCCATAACAAAATTAAATAACTAATCACAAATGGTTAGATAATAATAATAATGGTCATCCCTAGTGGCACAACGAAAATCTGCGGACTTATGTTACAAACCGGGTTTCGATTCCTGTTGTGGGTACAGCATAAATAGCTCGTTGTGTAGCTTTGCGTTTAACTACAAATAAACTAGTAATTTTTAACCATAAATATAAGAAGAGGGATGTGACGTAATGTGGTTCAGTAGTTTAATTATGAAACTAATATAAACTTCTAGTTGTGACGTAATGTGGTTGAGTAGTTTAATTATAAAACTGATATAAACTTCTAGTTGTGAAGTAATGTGGTTCAGTAGTTTAATTATGAAGCTGATATAAACTTCTAGTTGCCTTATAACCTAACGGCATAGATCATTGATTTTATTTATGATATAAAAACATAACAATAACCAATGACACAAATTCAGACTACTATACCCCTAAAGCAGACATTCCTTAAATAACTACTGTCCTTAAATCACTTCTATTGTGCACTAACTGACAGACCCCTTGAACGTACAAGGAAGACAGAAGGACTACCAGGAATCCTTTCTCTTCCGCTTTCTTGGTTGGTCTCAGATCTGGGATGTTCAGGTGCAGTAATGGCCTCTCCTTCCTTGGCGAGGATCAGAATTTCAATCGTATAGCACAAGTATATAATATGACCTCTTCCGAGATCAAGTTCATATAAGTAAGTATATAAATATTGTTTGTATCTTTATTACAATCGCTTCGTTCGGTTACAAGGTTTTATTTGAATTTTGAACAAATTACTCGAGAGATGTCACTGTTAACAACCCTAGATTATAAGGGAAGGCTGTTTGTTAGTCGACACCACCAACTATTGAGCTTTTCTTTACCATGGAAAACTGGGATTGGCCGTAACATTACGCTCTCACGATTAAAAAAACAAGTATGTTTGACGAATTATCGTTAAAATTTCTCACATTAAATATTATCGTAAAATTACCGTGGTTTCTACCTCAACAGTTAGCATAACAATTTTTCCAGGTGTACATCCCACGATGTATGTACAGCCATAATAACTACATTCGTTTATTATGCGTGGTGCAAACACAATAGTGTGCAAAACACCACCGTCAACTGTAAAGACAGTGAACCAACATGCAATTCCCCAGACAGGACAGCAATAAATATACGGACTTGTAACGTTAAAATCCGGGGTTTTATCCTCCGTAGTTGATACAGTAGATAGACCAATGTGACTTTGTTCTAAAAGCAAACAAACAAACACTTCATTTATAATCTGAAACTTCGTTGAAAAGCTCATAATAAAGTTGGGTTTGTTTTCTTAACTGATAAAAATAATGCAAAGTCTAGTATAGTTATCGAAAGTGTTTTATTTCTTAAACTAAAAGTTTATAACATACCTAGGTTCAGGGACTAAAGATAGGCCTATCTCATGAATATAACCTAACGGTAATTTAGGTATTGAATATCCTTTCGTATCTATACTCGATTCGTAACCTGAAGGTCGCAGGTTCGCATCCCCGTCACACCAAATACGATCGCTCTTTTAGCCGTGATGGCATTAAAACGTTCAGTCAATCCCAGTATTCGTTAGTAAAAGAGTAGCTTAGGAGATGGCGGTGGATGGTGAAGACGTAACCAGCTTCATTACAACACTTCACTTTCACTCCAAGTGATAGCTTCAATAACATTTCGGGCTCGAATCCCCGTCACACCAAAAATGTTCGCCCCTTCAGCCGTTTGAGCGTTATAATGTAACGCTCAATCCCACTGTTAGTTGGTAAAAGAGTAGCCCCCAAAAAGTGGCGGTGGGTGGTGATGACTAGCTGCCTTCCCTATAATCTTACACTGCTAAATTAGGGACGACTAGCGCAGATAGCCCTCATGTAGGTTTGCGCGAAATTCAAAACAAACCAATTCAATAACATTTAAATAATTTTCTTCAAAAAAATCAACATTCCATCAAAATAAGTCCGTGTCTTTTTTTAAATAAATTAAACATTGCTTATATTACCAGCTTAAGTCTTACAACTTAAATATTTTATCGTTAACTATAAACGCGCTTTATCAAAACGAAAATGAATTATTATCTTTTTGTGTGCCCTGATTTGCCCTGACGGTTAGTCAATGCAGCCCTTAATCTTGACGAAACAGTTCAAATCTAAACAAATAATTTATACGTTGGTGTGTATTCAACCAATACAGTACCTTTAAGTTAATCACGTGATCAATGGGGAATTAATCAACTTGACCTATCAACATTATTTGCAGCATCTTGCCACTAGGGGTTTGTATGTTTGGAGAAAATTTTTGTTTTTAATTTAAAAACCCACATACATAATAATTGTTGCTTTCAACATATCAGGTGTGGTGTACAAATACGTGGAACAATGTTTTATTAGCATTGTTAAGTTATGAACAGTACTGTGGCTTTGTTTTAATTTCGTGCAAAGCTACTATGAGTCTACCTGTGTCTCTAGCCATCCCTAATTCTGAATTGATAGACTAGAAAGAAGGCAAATAGTCATCACCACCCACCGCCAACTCTTTAGGTGCATATAATATAATATTTATTAGGATATGGTTTTACAAGAAAATACTATAGGCCTTGTCTCGATATCCAGGGATGAATCTACCGGGAAGGTATTGGTGGCGGGTGGTAAACTCTGAAACCAGCAGTTTCTACGTATGAAATGTAGTATTTCAAACTTTTTTAAATGTTGACTCTCACGCACATAAAAGTGATAATTTTCAACCTCTAAACTTATATGCCCCCTTAGACTCCCCTGATAAAAAATCCTAGAAACGACAATGTGGGGGACTAACGGATTGCTGTAAATTAAACTAAAATCTTTAACGTTACTTTGTTTGTTTGCATTTGAGCACAAAGCTACACGAGGGCTATCTGCGCTAACCGTCCCTAATTTAGCAGTGAAAGACTAGAGGGAAGGCAGCTAGTCAGCACCACCCACTGCCAGCTATGGGGCTACTCTTACCAACAAATAGTGGAATTGACCGTCACATTATAACGCCCCTACGGCTGAAAGGGCGAGCATGTTTGGTGCAACGGGGATTCGAAGCCGCAACCCTCAAATTACGAGTCGAACGCCTTAACCAACCTGGCCATGCCAGACCGTGAGGCAGAGGGAAAAAATAATCGATTCTCTGGTAATATAAAAATAAATTTTATCGCTTAAATAATTTATTCATTCGAGAATTTATGATACCTTTCTGCCATTATCTTAACTTAATATCCACGCGAAGATACCTTAAAGCGGTGATAAATAGCTTCATAAATTATGGCGATTTAGTCGTAGGATTCTATACCAAACAAAAGTTCAGGTTTTAATTAAATGGAACAAATTAAATGAAGACCCAAGTCTCCTTTTAAAAACACACAAAAACCAAACGTTAGTGTGGACATACTCAAGCCACTTCTTCGGGAACTTTAAATAGACACACGGGATCGAAACTCGTCACCAAACAAGAGCGTTATAATCCACGCTCAATCCCACCATTCGTTAACGAAGTATAATCTACAGGAAAAATTAACATGGGCAAACCTCTACAAAATCAAAAGTCTACATGAAGAGCCTATTTCTTTGTTTAAGAGCAAAAACCTACTTTGGACAATCTCCTTTATCCATCGCGAGGAATCGAACTCCGAATTGTAGGGTTGCAGTTCTGTAGTCATACTACTGTCCCATAGGGGGACTACGTGAAAACGTAACTATCACTTTATAATTAGGAATGACAAGCGCAGCATCCCTCGAGCACCTTTATTCGAAGTTCAACAAAGAAACCATATAGTAAATAGTAAACGGTAAAAGTAACGGTGTCATCGAGTTATTTTATTCGATGTTAAATACATATGTTGTTTTAAAAATTCATTGGCACTTGTGAAATATTCATTGTTTTAAAATACACAACTATTTTAAAACAACAATTATTTAATACATAATTCTAAAATAGTTCACACAATCTTAGAAGGACAATAAAATACTATAATTTACTCTACAGGGTTAAAATCGGTAAAATCACAGAGACTGGTAAACATACATACACTCTACATATTTCACCATATATCATTGCGCCATCTTCAGGAGTGAATGTTTCGCAAAATATAACCCTTACTTGGGGCGTTATAATGTGACGGTCAATCCCACTGTTAGTTGGTAAAAGAGTAGCCCAAGAGTTGGCGGTGGGTGGTGATGACTAGCTGCCTTTCCTCTCGTCTTACACTGCTAAATTAGGGGCGGTTAGCGCAGATAGCCCTCGTGCGGCTTTGCGCGAAATTCGAAACAAACAAGTACTAAAATAATAGTTTTTTTTTTTCCTATTGAATTGTCTTTAGTTTTACTGATGTGTTCAGATAAAGGTGAAATAATAATATTGTTGTTTTCACATTTCTTTCGTGTTCATTAATTCTGAAGATTAAATTTCTTCTAGTTTGTTTTATATCAGTCAATCATGTGATATTTTATATTTTTTTTTTTTCCATTAACTCAATTTTATTTTCAATTGTATTAACAATTTAGCCAACTTTATTAATCGGTCTATATATGGAAAAAATATATATATATTTTTTTTTTCGTTATTTGAAAGGATAAACCTGGTGGGAATATATAATCCAATCGCCTCTCTTGTTTCGTTATAACACCCAGAGCAAATGAACTATCCGTGAGGAGGAAGAAATGCCCTCACATTCCTGTGGACACGACATATGTATATAAGAAATACTCATTTTAATGCCTATATGAAAATGCGTAAATAGCTCAACCAATCATTGACTGGTGATCATGTGTGTTAAACTATCTTGTAACAAGAGACACGTTATGGTAAAATTAGGACAGATATTAACAACACCCATAGATTCTTAAGAAAGACTTGTTATGTTGATAAGAAGTGAGTCAATAAGCTAGTAGTTCGAGACTTGTTTGGAGTAATATTTAAATTGAACACACAATAAGCTGATATCAATAAGGGGGCGCTGGAATACAAACAGAAAGGATAGCATCAACAACAAACACAATATTTAGGTGTAGTGGGTTCATTTGTTGAATTAAGCACTGGTTGACAATCCTAGGTGTAAGACTACAAAGTTCTGACCTCTCATTAAGAAGCTGGATGTTTTCCAGGAAGTAAATAAAAGTTAATTTACTGATGTTACCACTGGCCTTCCGGCAGTAAAATATCCTACTGATTCCCCAGTTGTTGGCTATTCCTAGCTACATCTTATAATGTTTTGTTTTCTTAGCAGATTCAATCTTTCTTTCTTTTTAATAAATGTTATTTTCATGTTACTAGTGCAGAAGAAATAGATGTCCTGCCAAAAGAATAGTGTTCGATTTCATGTGAGGGATTCGTTCATGGGCTTGCATGTTTCCTCACTTATCTTTATCCCTGTATAACTAATATTGTTTGTTTGCACTCTGTCATCCAATTAGGGCACAAATACAAATCACTCTGAATATTATGTTGTACAGCTTATGTGTTCGTCGGGAATATTTTCCTGATGACAATATCTATTCGTGTTTTATGTTTTATGTGGTCCAGAGGACACCTTGTTTTATAACTTCCAGCTCCATCCTTGTACTGCTTGTTTGTAAGTCTAATGCAGAATATTCTTGTTCCACAAGATGATGAATACCCAACCAGTTCTCATGCTTATTTGGTGTAAGAACTATTTCTGGCTATGGTGACAGGTAACAATCCACCATGTTTTTTTTAATGTGATACCGATAGGATTTTTTTATTAAATCTCTGTCCACACTCTAAATTTTCAGTCTAGGTTTCTTATGACAAATCTCAGCGACATCAAACATTTATTCTATATAGGAGCGCATGGGAATTGGTTGCGATGAACAATTATCTTAATAATATCTATAAATCACGTATCCTTTAATCCTCTGCTTGGTTAGTTTCTGCAGGGTCATTGTGTCACAGATGAAAATGGTGGTGACTAGATAGTGGAATACATTCTCTTCACTGTGTAAGGTCCTAACGATGATTTTGCTTGTTAGTGTTTGCTGCTAAGACTTGTGAGTTACTGAAGTGAATACCATGATCAGCCTTGAATAAGTTTATGATATTTTCTTCCATCTCATTTAGCTGCATAGGACTAACATCATCACTGGATAATCCTGGGTATAGTATATAAGACTTTGATAGATTGTATCAGATAATGTTTTTCAACTCCATTTCCTATTGCAGCTTTGTCATTGATGCCTTTGGTGACTCTGGCTACCATGATTTTAATGTAGCTAGTGAAACTGCGATGTCTGTCAATATAAAGACGGATGAATCTTTGGGTAAGGAACCAATGGCCAACTATATGGTAATTCAAAGTGACTTCTAGTGGGATGACACTGCTCTCAATGTAAGGTGATGGTTTGTCCTCCTAGCATGTTTGTCGCTTAGTGAACAAACAACAGCTGTGGCTATGGAAAGTTTTATTAGATACATAAGAATGTTATCAGACAGGTCAGGGATGAAGTTTTAAACTTCAACATCATGTGCTGTAATATTGGTGATTCTAACTTATGTGGGCATCTTTGAATGAGCTACCTAAATGTTGATTCCTTCACTAAGAGCTGTTATGATTCTAACAGTGGGTGTAGGTTTCATGCAAAGTTAAATTAACCATCTGAGTCAGTGTGTGGTATGAAGTTCAAGCCATTGAGAGTGAAATCTTTACAAATTGTGGGTTTAACCTCTATATAGAGTATGGCATCATAAAATACAGTTTCTTCTGGCAGTAGTTGTTTCCTTTATCTTCTATGACGTTGCAGTAAACTATAATAATGTGAGACTTGTAAATTCCAGTGTTTTCCCACGCATGTGTCATTTACGTTCCAGAAATTCGAGGTGCTCCACTGAGTACACAAGGTATGTTGATTCTTATTTATATCCCTATTCCCTAGCTCCACCCACTCTAACAAGAAAGGTTACGGGGACACACACTGGCCAATAAGGTATAAAGATGCTCCCATCATCGAGAAGTACCTAATTCTAGTCAGCTCTACTTAGAAGTGATAACTGTGTATCTCCATGTTGTTAACAGAAAATGGTAAAGTGTCCTCTGTGCTTAATTATCTGTTAACCTACTCCTAATTTGTAGCACAATCTGGAACATGTTGGCAAATGCAGCTTGAGTTTGCCGTTGGATCCATCCGTCTTTTTGTTCTAGACAACCAGCTCTGAATGATAAACACTGAGACTGGTTTTGCCAATTGATTAGTCACTGTCTGAAAGAATTCTTTCGAAACCTACTAAGCCGAGATAACTCTACTGTTAGAGTTTTCTGTACTTGCACATACATTCAACTAGCAGTAACTCTAAATGTAAGTAACATTATACCCTGGAGATACAACTGAGTACATAGCAACATAGTAAGTAAAATAATGAATGGTGGACTGAAAACTGAAATATAATAACTGTAGTAAACCCACACAACTGTTAACTCTGTAATGTACTTGATAACTGCACTGAGACCACACAGCTGTTAACTCTGTAATGTACTTGATAACTGCACTAAGCCCACACAACTGTTAACTCTGTAGTGTACTTGATAACTGCACTAAACCCACACAACTCTTAACTGTGTAATGTACTTGATAACTGCACTAAACCCACACAACTGTTAACCCTGTAATGTACTTGATAACTACACTAAACCCACACAGCTGTTAATTCTGTAATGTACTTGATAACTACACTAAACCCACACAATTGTTAACTCTGTAATGTACTTAATAACTGCACTAAACTCACACAACTGTTAACTCTGTAATGTACTTGATAACTACACTAAACTCACACAATTGTTAACTCTGTAAATGTACTTGATAACTGCACTGAGCCCACACAGCTATTAACTCTGTAATGTACTTGATAACTACACTAAACTCACACAATTGTTAACTCTGTAATGTACTTGATAACTGCACTAAACTCACACAACTGTTAACTCTGTAATGTACTTGATAACTGCACTGAGACCACACAGCTGTTAACTCTGTAATGTACTTGATAACTGCACTAAACCCACACAGCTGTTAATTCTGTAATGTACTTGGTAACTGCACTAAACTCAAACAATTGTTAACTCTGTAATGTACTTCATAACTGCACTAAACTCACACAATTGTTAACTCTGTAATGTACTTGATAACTGCACTAAACTCACACAATTGTTAACTCTGTAATGTACTTGATAACTGCACTGAGCCCACACAACTGTTAACTCTGTAATGTACTTGGTAACTGCACTGAGCCCACACAGCTATTAACTCTGTAATGTACTTGATAACTACACTAAACTCACACAATTGTTAACTCTGTAATGTACTTGATAACTGCACTAAACTCACACAACTGTTAACTCTGTAATGTACTTGATAACTGCACTGAGACCACACAGCTGTTAACTCTGTAATGTACTTAATAACTGCACTAAACTCATACAACTGTTAACTCTGTAATGTACTTGATAACTGCACTAAACACACACAGCTGTTAACTCTGTAATGTACTTGATAACTGCACTAAACTCACACAACTGTTAACTCTGTAATGTACCTGATAATTGCACTAAACTCCCACAACTGTTAACTCTGTAATGTACTTGATAACTGCACTGAGACAACACAGCTGTTAACTCTGTAATGTACTTGATAACTGCACTAAACTCATACAACTGTTAACTCTGTAATGTACTTGATAACTGCACTAAACTCATACAACTGTTAACTCTGTAATGTACTTGATAACTGCACTAAACTCACACAACTGTTAACTCTGTAATGTACTTGGTAACTGCACTAAACCCACACAGCTGTTAATTCTGTAATGTACTTGATAACTACACTAAACCCACACAGCCGTTAACTCTGTAATGTACTTGATAACTGCATTGAGCCCACACAGCTGTTAACTCTGTAATGTACTTAATAACTGCACTAAACTCACACAATTGTTAACTCTGTAAATGTACTTGATAACTGCACTAAACTCAAACAATTGTTAACTCTGTAATCTACTTGATAACTGCACTAAACTCACACAATTGTTAACTCTGTAATCTACTTGATAACTGCACTAAACTCGCACAATTGTTAACTCTGTAATGTACTTAATAACTGCACTAAACACACACAGCTGTTAACTCTGTAATGTACTTGATAACTGCACTAAACTCACACAACTTTTAACTCTGTAATGTACTTGATAATTGCACTAAACTCATACAACTGTTAACTCTGTAATGTACTTAATAACTGCACTAAACACACACAGCTGTTAACTCTGTAATGTACTTGATAACTGCACTAAACTCACACAACTGTTAACTCTGTAATGTACTTGATAATTGCACTAAACTCCCACAACTGTTAACTCTGTAATGTACTTGATAACTGCACTGAGACCACACAGCTGTTAACTCTGTAATGTACTTGATAACTGCACTAAACTCATACAACTGTTAACTCTGTAATGTACTTGATAACTGCACTAAACTCATACAACTGTTAACTCTGTAATGTACTTGATAACTGCACTGAGACCACACAGCTGTTAACTCTGTAATGTACTTGATAACTGCACTAAACACACAACTGTAAACTCTGTAATGTACTTGATAACTGCACTAAACCCACACAACTATTAACTCTGTAATGTACTTGATAACTGCACTAAACTCACACAGCTGTTAACTCTGTAATGTACTTGATAACTACACTAAACACACACCAATGTTAACTCTGTAATGTACTTGATAACTGCATTAAACCCTCACAGCTGTTAATTCTGTAATGTACTTGATAACTACACTAAACCCATACAATTGTTAACTCTGTAATGTACTTGATAACTGCACTAAACTCACACTATTGTTAATTTTGTAATGTACTTGATAACTGCACTAAACCCACACAACTGTTAACTCTGTAATGTGCTTGATAACTACACTAAACACACACAACTGTTAACTCTGTAATGTACTTGATAACTGCACTGAGCCCACACAACTGTTAACTCTGTAATGTACTTGATAACTGCACTGAGCCCACACAACTGTTAACTCTGTAATGTACTTGATAAATGCATTGAGCCCACACAGCTATTAACTCTGTAATGTACTTGATAACTGCACTAAACTCAAACAATTGTTAACTCTGTAATCTACTTGATAACTGCACTAAACTCACACAACTGTTAACTCTGTAATGTACTTGATAACTGCACTGAGCCCACACAGCTATTAACTCTGTAATGTACTTGATAACTACACTAAACTCACACAATTGTTAACTCTGTAATGTACTTGATAACTGCACTAAACTCACACAACTGTTAACTCTGTAATGTACTTGATAACTGCACTGAGACCACACAGCTGTTAACTCTGTAATCTACTTGATAACTGCACTAAACTCACACAACTGTTAACTCTGTAATGTACTTGATAACTGCACTGAGCCCACACAGCTATTAACTCTGTAATGTACTTGATAACTACACTAAACTCACACAATTGTTAACTCTGTAATGTACTTGATAACTGCACTAAACTCATACAACTGTTAACTCTGTAATGTACTTGATAACTACACTAAACTCATACAACTGTTAACTCTGTAATGTACTTAATAACTGCACTAAACACACACAGCTGTTAACTCTGTAATGTACTTGATAACTGCACTAAACTCATACAACTGTTAACTCTGTAATGTACTTGATAACTACACTAAACTCATACAACTGTTAACTCTGTAATGTACTTAATAACTGCACTAAACTCATACAACTGTTAACTCTGTAATGTACTTGATAACTGCACTAAACTCATACAACTGTTAACTCTGTAATGTACTTAATAACTGCACTAAACACACACAGCTGTTAACTCTGTAATGTACTTGATAACTGCACTAAACTCACACAACTGTTAACTCTGTAATGTACTTGATAATTGCACTAAACTCCCACAACTGTTAACTCTGTAATGTACTTAATAACTGCACTAAACTCATACAACTGTTAACTCTGTAATGTACTTAATAACTGCACTAAACTCATACAACTGTTAACTCTGTAATGTACTTGATAACTGCACTAAACTCATACAACTGTTAACTCTGTAATGTACTTAATAACTGCACTAAACTCACACAACTATTAACTCTGTAATGTACTTAATAACTGCACTAAACTCATACAACTGTTAACTCTGTAATGTACTTAATAACTGCACTAAACTCATACAACTGTTAACTCTGTAATGTACTTAATAACTGCACTAAACTCACACAACTATTAACTCTGTAATGTACTTAATAACTGCACTAAACTCATACAACTGTTAACTCTGTAATGTACTTAATAACTGCACTAAACTCATACAACTGTTAACTCTGTAATGTACTTAATAACTGCACTAAACTCACACAACTATTAACTCTGTAATGTACTTGATAACTGCACTAAACACACACAGCTGTTAACTCTGTAATGTACTTGATAACTGCACTAAACTCACACAACTGTTAACTCTGTAATGTACTTGATAATTGCACTAAACTCCCACAACTGTTAACTCTGTAATGTACTTGATAACTGCACTGAGACCACACAGCTGTTAACTCTGTAATGTACTTGATAACTGCACTAAACTCATACAACTGTTAACTCTGTAATGTACTTGATAACTGCACTAAACTCATACAACTGTTAACTCTGTAATGTACTTGATAACTGCACTGAGACCACACAGCTGTTAACTCTGTAATGTACTTGATAACTGCACTAAA
Source organism: Tachypleus tridentatus (assembly GCF_004210375.1). Lineage (NCBI taxonomy): Eukaryota > Metazoa > Arthropoda > Merostomata > Xiphosura > Limulidae > Tachypleus > Tachypleus tridentatus. Next base: position 170,132,398 of record NC_134831.1, read on the forward strand.
CACACACAACTGTAAACTCTGTAATGTGCTTGATAACTACACTAAACACACACAACTGTTAACTCTGTAATGTACTTGATAACTGCACTGAGCCCACACAACTGTTAACTCTGTAATGTACTTGATAACTGCACTGAGCCCACACAACTGTTAACTCTGTAATGTACTTGATAAATGCACTGAGCCCACACAGCTATTAACTCTGTAATGTACTTGATAACTACACTAAACTCACACAATTGTTAACTCTGTAATGTACTTGATAACTGCACTAAACCCACACAGCTGTTAATTCTGTAATGTAGTTGATAATTACACTAAACCCACACAATTGTTAACTCTGTAATGTACTTAATAACTGCACTAAACACACACAACTGTTAACTCTGTAATGTACTTGATAACTGCACTAAACTCACACAATTGTTAACTCTGTAAATGTACTTGATAACTGCACTAAACTCAAACAATTGTTAACTCTGTAATCTACTTGATAACTGCACTAAACTCACACAATTGTTAACTCTGTAATGTACTTGATAACTGCACTAAACTCAAACAACTGTTAATTCTGTAATGTTCTTGATAACTACACTAAACACACACAACTGTTAACTCTGTAATGTACTTGATAACTGCACTAAACCCACACAGCTGTTAATTCTGTAATATACTTGGTAACTGCACTAAACTCAAACAATTGTTAACTCTGTAATGTACTTGATAACTGCACTAAACTCTCACAATTGTTAACTCTGTAATGTACTTGATAACTGCACTAAACTCACACAATTGTTAACTCTGTAATGTACTTGATAACTGCACTGAGCCCACACAACTGTTAACTCTGTAATGTACTTGATAACTGCACTGAGCCCACACAGCTGTTAACTCTGTAATATACTTGGTGACTGCACTAAACTCAAACAATTGTTAACTCTGTAATGTACTTGATAACTGCACTAAACTCACACAATTGTTAACTCTGTAATGTACTTGATAACTGCACTAAACTCACACAATTGTTAACTCTGTAATGTACTTGATAACTGCACTAAACACACACAACTGTTAACTCTGTAATGTACTTGGTAACTGCACTAAACACACACAACTGTTAACTCTGTAATGTACTTGATAACTGCACTGAGCCCACACAACTGTTAACTCTGTAATGTACTTGATAACTGCACTGAGCCCACACAGCTGTTAACTCTGTAATATACTTGGTGACTGCACTAAACTCAAACAATTGTTAACTCTGTAATGTACTTGATAACTGCACTAAACTCACACAATTGTTAACTCTGTAATGTACTTGATAACTGCACTAAACTCTCACAATTGTTAACTCTGTAATGTACTTGATAACTGCACTAAACTCACACAATTGTTAACTCTGTAATGTACTTGATAACTGCACTGAGCCCACACAACTGTTAACTCTGTAATGTACTTGATAACTGCACTGAGCCCACACAGCTGTTAACTCTGTAATATACTTGGTGACTGCACTAAACTCAAACAATTGTTAACTCTGTAATGTACTTGATAACTGCACTAAACTCACACAATTGTTAACTCTGTAATGTACTTGATAACTGCACTAAACTCACACAATTGTTAACTCTGTAATGTACTTGATAACTGCACTGAGCCCACACAACTGTTAACTCTGTAATGTACTTGATAACTGCACTGAGCCCACACAACTGTTAACTCTGTAATGTACTTGATAAATGCATTGAGCCCACACAGCTATTAACTCTGTAATGTACTTGATAACTGCACTAAACTCAAACAATTGTTAACTCTGTAATCTACTTGATAACTGCACTAAACTCACACAACTGTTAACTCTGTAATGTACTTGATAACTGCACTGAGCCCACACAGCTATTAACTCTGTAATGTACTTGATAACTACACTAAACTCACACAATTGTTAACTCTGTAATGTACTTGATAACTGCACTAAACTCACACAACTGTTAACTCTGTAATGTACTTGATAACTGCACTGAGACCACACAGCTGTTAACTCTGTAATCTACTTGATAACTGCACTAAACTCACACAACTGTTAACTCTGTAATGTACTTGATAACTGCACTGAGCCCACACAGCTATTAACTCTGTAATGTACTTGATAACTACACTAAACTCACACAATTGTTAACTCTGTAATGTACTTGATAACTGCACTAAACTCATACAACTGTTAACTCTGTAATGTACTTGATAACTACACTAAACTCATACAACTGTTAACTCTGTAATGTACTTAATAACTGCACTAAACACACACAGCTGTTAACTCTGTAATGTACTTGATAACTGCACTAAACTCATACAACTGTTAACTCTGTAATGTACTTGATAACTACACTAAACTCATACAACTGTTAACTCTGTAATGTACTTAATAACTGCACTAAACTCACACAACTATTAACTCTGTAATGTACTTAATAACTGCACTAAACTCATACAACTGTTAACTCTGTAATGTACTTAATAACTGCACTAAACTCATACAACTGTTAACTCTGTAATGTACTTAATAACTGCACTAAACTCACACAACTATTAACTCTGTAATGTACTTAATAACTGCACTAAACTCATACAACTGTTAACTCTGTAATGTACTTAATAACTGCACTAAACTCATACAACTGTTAACTCTGTAATGTACTTAATAACTGCACTAAACTCACACAACTATTAACTCTGTAATGTACTTGATAACTGCACTAAACTCATACAACTGTTAACTCTGTAATGTACTTAATAACTGCACTAAACACACACAGCTGTTAACTCTGTAATGTACTTGATAACTGCACTAAACTCACACAACTGTTAACTCTGTAATGTACTTGATAATTGCACTAAACTCCCACAACTGTTAACTCTGTAATGTACTTGATAACTGCACTGAGACCACACAGCTGTTAACTCTGTAATGTACTTGATAACTGCACTAAACTCATACAACTGTTAACTCTGTAATGTACTTGATAACTGCACTAAACTCATACAACTGTTAACTCTGTAATGTACTTGATAACTGCACTGAGACCACACAGCTGTTAACTCTGTAATGTACTTGATAACTGCACTAAACACACACAACTGTAAACTCTGTAATGTGCTTGATAACTACACTAAACACACACAACTGTTAACTCTGTAATGTACTTGATAACTGCACTGAGCCCACACAACTGTTAACTCTGTAATGTACTTGATAAATGCACTGAGCCCACACAGCTATTAACTCTGTAATGTACTTGATAACTACACTAAACTCACACAATTGTTAACTCTGTAATGTACTTGATAACTGCACTAAACCCACACAGCTGTTAATTCTGTAATGTAGTTGATAATTACACTAAACCCACACAATTGTTAACTCTGTAATGTACTTAATAACTGCACTAAACACACACAACTGTTAACTCTGTAATGTACTTGATAACTGCACTAAACTCACACAATTGTTAACTCTGTAAATGTACTTGATAACTGCACTATACTCAAACAATTGTTAACTCTGTAATCTACTTGATAACTGCACTAAACTCACACAATTGTTAACTCTGTAATGTACTTGATAACTGCACTAAACTCAAACAACTGTTAATTCTGTAATGTTCTTGATAACTACACTAAACACACACAACTGTTAACTCTGTAATGTACTTGATAACTGCACTAAACCCACACAGCTGTTAATTCTGTAATATACTTGGTAACTGCACTAAACTCAAACAATTGTTAACTCTGTAATGTACTTGATAACTGCACTAAACTCTCACAATTGTTAACTCTGTAATGTACTTGATAACTGCACTAAACTCACACAATTGTTAACTCTGTAATGTACTTGATAACTGCACTGAGCCCACACAACTGTTAACTCTGTAATGTACTTGATAACTGCACTGAGCCCACACAGCTGTTAACTCTGTAATATACTTGGTGACTGCACTAAACTCAAACAATTGTTAACTCTGTAATGTACTTGATAACTGCACTAAACTCACACAATTGTTAACTCTGTAATGTACTTGATAACTGCACTAAACTCACACAATTGTTAACTCTGTAATGTACTTGATAACTGCACTAAACACACACAACTGTTAACTCTGTAATGTACTTGGTAACTGCACTAAACACACACAACTGTTAACTCTGTAATGTACTTGATAACTGCACTAAGCCCACACAACTGTTATTTCTGTAATGCACTTAAACACAAAGAAAATCTTACTTGTACAAACACCTAAGCAGATGAAGTGTCAAATTAAATAGTTCGGTAAATTCGTACATATTAATAGGGCTAGAAAATGGACACCTACACTGACTACTACATAATAACAATGGTTACGACAAGAAAAATGTTAAACATTAGCGGAAATTGTAAGGGATTTACATACACTATATATCTGATTGATGACTGACTGAGGGATTGTATAGAATGTAGAGAGGACTGTGGTATACAGTTGACCTTGACTGACTTTATGACGACAGACTTTTAAAAATGAATAAAGAACGTAAATATTACTCAGTAATTTAAACAAATAAGAATGTTACAATCTCGGAAATATTACGATAATTTAAATGTAGAAAAAGTTCTAATTGAGTTTATTGTACAATAAGAGTTGATATTGAAATGTAAACACTACTCAAACGTAACCTTGAAATATTGCAGAAGTTGATGAACTGTTTTAATGACTTTGTTATCATTGAAAGCGTAAATAAATTCGAAATATCCAAGTTTGTGGAAAAGCTAACTTGAAGTATAACAAATAAGTTATAACTTTTCCTTCCCACTAGTACAGCGGTATGTCTAGGATTTACAACCCTAAAATCATGGGTGCGATTCCACCTCGGTGGGCTCAGCCGATAGTCCTATGTGGCTTTGCTAAAAGAAGATACACGTAAGTTAATGATATCTTATACTAATGGTTAGTAGTAACATAAAGACCATATTGTATCACATTAATTATTTTTATTCGTTTCAAGATAACTTCAGGTTATAACTAATTCATTTAACGTAATTCATTCGATTCAATCTTCCTGATTATTTGTAATAAGTGTGAAACTTAATATTTTCATAAATAGTGGAGAGGAGAAACGATGCAATCTATATAAGAAACTAGCCCTAAAATCCATATAGAAAATTAACCCTAAAATCTATACATGAAACTAACCCTAAGTTCCATCAGCACAAGTAACGTACAGAAAGGAAGCAAATTCCTATTTGTAGTTGGTTTTGTTTTCATTTGCACAAAGCTGCAGGAGGGCTATATGCGCTTGCTGTTCCTAATTTGGTAATAACAGACTACAGGAATGCAGCTAGTCAACATCACCCACCGCCAGCTCTTGGACTACTCTTCTACCAACGAATAGTGCGATTGATCGTCACATTATAACGCACCCACGACCGAAAGGGTGAAAATGTTTGGTGTGAGGGGTATGCGAACCTGTGGCCCTCAGATTATGAATCGAGCGTTTCATAACCACCAAACCAACTCCTAATAAAAGTCCACAATAATTCCTTCTAAATAAAATGTGTAGAAACTTTTACCATGAAATTTCACAGCGTGAACTATAAGTTGTTAATTTTAAAGCACAAAGCTACACAGTAGGCTATCTGTGCTCTGCCCACCACGGGTATCAAAACCCGTTTTTAGCGTTGTAAGCCTTCAGAATTAACGCTGAACCACTTTGGAAGAGGGGCTGAAGTATAATAGTGTTTAGATTTTTGTCATGTTGGTTTGATCTATGGTAGAAACACATGTATTTACTAAGTATCATGTTGGTTTGATCTATGGTAGAAACACATGTATTCACTAAGTATCATGTTGGTTTGATCTATGGTAGAAACACATGTATTTACTAAGTATCATGTTGGTTTGATCTATGGTAGAAACACATGTATTTACTAAGTATCATGTTGGTTTGATCTATGGTAGAAACACATGTATTTACTAAGTATCATGTTGGTTTGATCTATGGTAGAAACACATGTATTTACTAAAGTATCATGTTGGTTTGATCTATGGTAGAAACACATGTATTTACTAAGTATCATGTTGGTTTGATCTATGGTAGAAACACATGTATTTACTAAGTATCATGTTGGTTTGATCTATGGTAGAAACACATGTATTTACTAAGTATCATGTTGGTTTGATCTATGGTAGAAACACATGTATTTACTAAGTATCATGTTGGTTTGATCTATGGTAGAAACACATGTATTTACTAAGTATCATGTTGGTTTGATCTATGGTAGAAACACATGTATTCACTAAGTATCATGTTGGTTTGATCTATGGTAGAAACACATGTATTTACTAAGTATCATGTTGGTTTGATCTATGGTAGAAACACATGTATTTACTAAGTATCATGTTGGTTTGATCTATGGTAGAAACACATGTATTTACTAAGTATCATGTTGGTTTGATCTATGGTAGAAACACATGTATTTACTAAGTATCATGTTGGTTTGATCTATGGTAGAAACACATGTATTTACTAAGTATCATGTTGGTTTGATCTATGGTAGAAACACATGTATTTACTAAGTATCATGTTGGTTTGATCTATGGTAGAAACACATGTATTTACTAAGTATCATGTTGGTTTGATCTATGGTAGAAACACATGTATTCACTAAGTATCATGTTGGTTTGATCTATGGTAGAAACACATGTATTTACTAAGTATCATGTTGGTTTGATCTATGGTAGAAACACATGTATTTACTAAGTATCATGTTGGTTTGATCTATGGTAGAAACACATGTATTTACTAAGTATCATGTTGGTTTGATCTATGGTAGAAACACATGTATTTACTAAGTATCATGTTGGTTTGATCTATGGTAGAAACACATGTATTTACTAAGTATCATGTTGGTTTGATCTATGGTAGAAACACATGTATTTACTAAGTATCATGTTGGTTTGATCTATGGTAGAAACACATGTATTTACTAAGTATCATGTTGGTTTGATCTATGGTAGAAACACATGTATTTACTAAGTATCATGTTGGTTTGATCTATGGTAGAAACACATGTATTTACTAAGTATCATGTTGGTTTGATCTATGGTAGAAACACATGTATTTACTAAGTATCATGTTGGTTTGATCTATGGTAGAAACACATGTATTCACTAAGTATCATGTTGGTTTGATCTATGGTAGAAACACATGTATTCACTAAGTATCATGTTAGTTTGATCTATGGTAGAAACACATGTATTTACTAAGTATCATGTTGGTTTGATCTATGGTAAAAACACATGTATTTACTAAGTACGACAACAACGTGTTTCAGATACTTTGTAATAACAACCAACTAGAAATAGAAAATGTTGTTGGAAGCTATGGTAAAAACAAACGAGATACAAAGTATAGTCAGAAGAAAAGAAAAATCAGAGTTCATAATCCAATAGCGTGAACTTAAGAATATATTCAAAGGGGTAGATTTCACTGTGACAAAAGATGGACCACATCCTAAATATTTTATGGTTCGTTTGTTCTGTTTTGAATTAATCTTCTCTAATGCAGCAGTGTAAGAATAGAGGCAACTAGTCGTCACCACCCACCGCCCATCTTTTAGGCTACTCTTTTACTAACGAAGAGTGGCATTGACCGTTACATTATAACGCCCCCACGGCTGAAGGACGAGCACGTCTGGTGTAACGGTGATCCGAACCCGTGATCCTCGATATGAGTCGAGAGCCTTAACCATCTTTTCCTTATTTTATGGACCGTTATGGAGTATACAGCTAAACAGAATGAAAGGGTGATATTGTTTCTGCTAAGACGGACAAGACGTAGCTTATTAATTAGCCTATTGAATTTTATATTGTAGGGTCCAAAGTTCGAGCCGCGGTGCCGCTTAATACAATCTAAAATTTCGACTGTAGGCACGAATAACGGTCAATTCCACTATTTGTTTTTTTCAAAGAGACGGAAGAAAGTTCATCTGGCGGCAGATGCTGTCAGCTGATTACCTTCTCTCTTCATCTAGTCAATGATTCAAGGCTATGGTACGCCTATACATGGATCCTAGGAGTCTCTGATCTGACACTTTAGCATGAGTAACGTATACTTCACGTTGTACCTGGATCCTAGAAGTCTCTGATCTGACACCTTAGCATGAGTAACGTATGCTTCATTTTGTACCTAGATCCTAGAAGCCTCTGATCTGACACTTTAGCATGAATAACGTATACTTCATGTTGTACCTGGATCCTAGGAGTTTCTGATCTGACACTTTAGCATGAGTAACGTATACTTCATGTTGTACCTGGATCCTAGGAGTCTCTGATCTGACACTTTAGCATGAGTAACGTATACTTCATGTTGTACCTGGATCCTAGGAGTCTCTGATGGACACTTTACCATGAGTAACGTATGCTTCATTTTGTACCTAGATCCTAGAAGTCTCTGATCTGACACCTTAGCATGAGTAACGTATACTTCATGTTGTACCTGGATCCTAGGAGTCTCTGATGGACACTTTACCATGAGTAACGTATGCTTCATTTTGTACCTAGATCCTAGAAGCCTCTGATCTGACACTTTAGCATGAGTAACGTATACTTCATGTTGTACCTGGATCCTAGGAGTTTCTAATCTGACACTTTAGCATGAGTAACGTATACTTCATGTTGTACCTGGATCCTAGGAGTCTCTGATCTGACACTTTAGCATGAGTAACGTATACTTCATGTTGTACCTGGATCCTAGGAGTCTCTGATGGACACTTTACCATGAGTAACGTATGCTTCATTTTGTACCTAGATCCTAGAAGTCTCTGATCTGACACCTTAGCATGAATAACGTATACTTCATGTTGTACCTGGATCCTAGGAGTTTCTAATCTGACACTTTAGCATGAGTAACGTATACTTCATGTTGTACCTGGATCCTAGGAGTCTCTGATGGACACTTTACCATGAGTAACGTATACTTCATGTTGTACCTGGATCCTAGGAGTTTCTGATCTGACACTTTAGCATGAGTAACGTATACTTCATGTTGTACCTGGATCCTAGGAGACTCTGATCTGACACTTTAGCATGAGTAACGTATACTTCATGTTGTACCTGGGTCCTAGGAGTCTCTGATGGACATTTTACCATGAGTAACGTATGCTTCATTTTGTACCTGGATCCTAGGAGTCTCTGATCTGACACTTTAGCACGAGTAACGTATACTTCATGTTGTACCTGGATCCTAGGAGTCTCTGGTCTGACACTTTAGCAAGAGTAACGTACAGTTCATGTTGAAAATTATATTTCCAATATTTTAGTAGCCAACGTTTTATGGTAAGTAACTGTTCAGACAGTTTACGTTCAGCTGCAGTGTTTGACATAAAGGTTGTCCTATAAGCCCATACTGAGGACATCTTTGGATCCGAAAACAGAACACCTGGATGAACTACTAAAATCAACACTGACGTACCATACTTCATCTTGTACCTGGATCCTAGAAGTTTCTGATCTGACACTTTAGCATGAGTAACGTATACTTCATGTTGTACCTGGATCCTAGGAGACTCTGATCTGACACTTTAGCATGAGTAACGTATACTTCATGTTGTACCTGGGTCCTAGGAGTCTCTGATGGACATTTTACCATGAGTAACGTATGCTTCATTTTGTACCTGGATCCTAGGAGTCTCTGATCTGACACTTTAGCACGAGTAACGTATACTTCATGTTGTACCTGGATCCTAGGAGTCTCTGGTCTGACACTTTAGCAAGAGTAACGTACAGTTCATGTTGAAAATTATATTTCCAATATTTTAGTAGCCAACGTTTTATGGTAAGTAACTGTTCAGACAGTTTACGTTCAGCTGCAGTGTTTGACATAAAGGTTGTCCTATAAGCCCATACTGAGGACATCTTTGGATCCGAAAACAGAACACCTGGATGAACTACTAAAATCAACACTGACGTATCATACATTTTGCGCTAAGATGTCATTACTGTCAGCACATTTGTGTCTTTAAATTAATTGTGTATACCACCTACGATAAGTGTAAATAATTTAGTAGGGGAGAGCGGTGGTCAAGTCATCCCGTAGGAAAAGTTTTAGGTATTAGATACTGTGAACAAACATGGCCGACTTTGTCAGGCGGCCAAGTAGTTAATACAAAAAGAATGTATGTGTCTACATTCAATATATTACCATCAAGATGTAATTAGAGTATCTTGTTATATTTCAGAGAGTTAATAATCACCATTATCCTGAAATAGCGGACTTTGTTTCATTTTAATTACTAATTTTTCAGTTAATTACTTGTTGATAACCAGAAGATTAATTATGTTCTTGTCTTTTTCTGATAATAAAATATTATAATAAGTGAATAATTAAGGAGCTTACTGAAATTAATTTATAATAGCATGCGCTTATGGAGAACATTGAAAGTAAAGAGAGTTGTAGTAAACAGAGATAAGTAACGTCTGCCTTCCCATGGGCCCGGCATGGCCTAACGTGTTAAGGCGTGCGACTCGTTATCTGCGGGTCGTGGGTTCGCATCCCCGTCGCGCCAAACATGCTCGTCCATTTAGTCGTGGGGGCGTTATAATGTGACGGTCAATCCCACTATTCGTTGGTAAAAGAGTAGCCCAAGAGTTGGCAGTGGGTGGTGATGACTAGCTGCCTTGCCTCTAGTCTTACACTGCTAAATTAGGGACGGCTAGCACAAATAGCCCTCGAGTAGCTTTGTGCGAAATTAAAAAAAAACAACAACTTAGTCGACATATTAATATGTGAAAGGAAAAGTGTTAATTATGAAACATGGAAATGCATAAATGTATTATACAAGTTTTCATGTAATTTAAAACTTGGCTGATTTTAATATATATTATTCCTATATCCAAGTGGACGAAGTATGACTCCTTGGTTTTGGACAGACTGTTGTCCATTTCACAGGGCCCATTTAGCTCACGTTTTACCCTGACCTCTCTTATTGGGTGGCAATATTTTAATAAGTTTTTATATTCGTAAGAAACATGGGCGTTATATACTTTTTCTCTTGTCCCTTCTAGATAGGTACGGCTTCAGTGTGATTTTGATTGAATCTTTGAGACAGATACAGGCTCAATGTTTCTTCTGATTGGATCTTTCAACTAGGAGTAAGTAGAGATTGTTTCTGATAGGCTATTAGAAATAGGTTACGTTGACTGTTGTTTCAACGTAAAACTAAATAATGGACAATGTGTGTCCTGTCCACCACCAGGAATCAACCCTCGGATTTTAAATTTAAAAGTTGGTAGAGTTACTGCTTAGCCATCGCGGAAACGAAAGTTTGGTTGGGTTGTCTTCTTTAATGGCTGTACTCTGTTCACGATGGAAAACCGTACCTTCGGATCTTAGCATGGTACTTTTGTAACGTACTGAAGAAGAACCAGAACTAGAACCCTGAAAGCTAACTAAAGCGATGTCCTAACACTGTCACCTCCTTGGCAACACTAAACCTTTATAGGTGAAAGATAGACACACAAGAACGTATAAAAATTGGATTTTGTATAATTAAACAACTTCTTGGAAAAAGATATGTGTTGTGACACAAAAAATTAGTATACTTTTATTAGGCTTACCATGAACCATTATGGAAAAATACAACGTAAATATTGTATTCTGATGCAATATTGTAAGCGTCCACTGCTGCTTTATGTACAATGTATAATGTAATGTCCGTAACACTGAAAGTGTCCACTGCTGCTTTATGTACAATGTATAATGTAATGTCCGTAACACTGAAAGCGTCCACTGCTGATTTATGTACAATGTATAATGTAATATCCGTAACACTGAAAGTGTCCACTGCTGCTTTATGTACAATGTATAATGTAATGTCCGTAACTCTGAAAGCGTCCACTGCTGCTTTATGTACAATGTATAATGTAATGTCCGTAACGCTGAAAGCGTCCACTGCTGCTTTATGTACAATGTATAATGTAATGTCCGTAACACTGAAAGTGTCCACTGCTGCTTTATGTACAATGTATAATGTAATGTCCGTAACGCTGAAAGTGTCCACTGCTGCTTTATGTACAATGTATAATGTAATGTCCGTAACGCTGAAAGTGTCCACTGCTGCTTTATGTACAATGTATAATGTAATGTCCGTAACTCTGAAAGCGTCCACTGCTGCTTTATGTACAATGTATAATGTAATGTCCGTAACGCTGAAAGTGTCCACTGCTGCTTTATGTACAATGTATAATGTAATGTCCGTAACTCTGAAAGTGTCCACTGCTTCTTTATGTACAATGTATAATGTAATGTCCGTAACTCTGAAAGTGTCCACTGCTGCTTTATGTACAATGTATAATGTAATGTCCGTAACTCTGAAAGCGTCCACTGCTGCTTTATGTACAATGTATAATGTAATGTCCGTAACGCTGAAAGTGTCCACTGCTGCTTTATGTACAATGTATAATGTAATGTCCGTAACTCTGAAAGTGTCCACTGCTTCTTTATGTACAATGTATAATGTAATGTCCGTAACTCTGAAAGTGTCCACTGCTGCTTTATGTACAATGTATAATGTAATGTCCGTAACTCTGAAAGCGTCCACTGCTGCTTTATGTATAATGCAATTTTCGTAACGCTGAAAGTAAATGGGGTTGTGGTATACAGTTCTAAAATAAACAACTTTTCCTGAATACACTCACCAGAGGTATATGGAAATAAGGTTTTAAAATAAGCTGCAGTATATCGTGCAAAGCGCAATAAAACCTGTTTTTCGTTCTAAGATGTAGACGGATTGGTTTCACGTTCGCTTTGTTGGAATCATTTCATATTGAACGTTCTCAATTCTAAGAAGCAGGTCTAGTTGGAACAAACTATTCCGTGTTGTTCAGAAGCAGTTGAACTAATGTCGACAAGGAAAATATTTTTGACACGCACGCGGCACAGAGACGCAATAATCCCTTCAAAATACTCTTATTTACATATCAGTTTTCTACGACTAGAAGTCTTTGTTAAATCTCACATAGTAACGCATATGACAGAATGAGTGCAATCAATACATGCGAGACAGTATGGCACATCATCTTTCAGAAAAAACAATATTATTATATATTAATATCCATCTTTCAGTCTAGATTAATAATATTTCATGAGTGTATTGTTTATCCTATACGTAACTGATTTAAACAATATTTTCCAATTCTTCCTTTATATTATTCAGGTTCTTTGAAAATGGATAATACAAGAAACTGAACAGCCAATTGAGCTACTCGCTCAAATGTTCAAAGCTTATATTAATTTTGCATGTTAAAATGACACTTGGAAAATAACATTTTAACTTTCTTTGTAAATGTTTTAACGATAAGATTGATTTAGTTTCAGTTTTGTTTTTTTTTAATTTCGCGCAAAGTTACTCGAGGGCTATCTGCGCTAGCCGTCCCTAATTTAGCAGTGTAAGACTAGAGGGAAGGCAGCTAGTCATTACCACCCACCGCCAACTCTTGGGCTACTCTTTTACCAACGAATAGTAGAATTGACCGTCACGTTATAGCGCCCCACGGCTGAAAGGGCAAGTATGTTTGGTGCGACCGGGATTCCAACCCGCAACCCTCGGATTACGAGTCGAACGCCTTAACACGCTTGACCATGCCGGGCCTTTACCGTTCTGATTAGGGTAACGTATACTACTGTGGAGGCTGTGTGCTATATAATAAATGTATATTTTTGATGGTTCTTAAAAGTATTATTCAAGTCCTCTACGAAGACAGATTGCGGGTCAAGGGTTCGAATCCCCGTTCCACCAATCACGCTCGCTTTTTTAGCAGTGGAATCGTTACAATATGGCGGTCAATCACACTATTACATGGTAAAAGAGTATCCCAAGCGTTTGTTTTGAGTGGTACTGATTAGTTGCCTTCCTTTTTATTCTTACACTGTTAAATTAGAGATGGCAAGCGCAGATAGCTCTCTTGTAGCTTTGCGCGAAATTCAGAAAATAAACACTTCACTTGTCACGAACATGTTATATGTAGGTCACAATATTTATTAAAATTGGCTTCTATATTTATTTATTAAAACAGCAGCCTTATTTAATGTGGTTATATACGCTAATATTTCAAATAAAAATAGATTTATGCACTCTCAAAAATTTGTACAATTTTTTAAAACTATAAAATAAATTAGAATACAACGTCTGCTTAGTGAATGATAAATATTTAAATCTATGCAAGTCTTTTGTGTATTTTTCTTTTAGCAAAGCCACATCGGGCTATCTGCTGTTCCACCGAGGGGGAATCGAACTCCTGATTTTAGCATTGTAAATCCGTGGACTTACCGCTGTACCAGCGTGAGACAGATCGAGGTTTCAAAACAATTTCAACTATACTTTGTTTGAAAACGTGCGTATTGAACCATCACTGATTAAAGTTACAAAAGACTTGCATAGATTCAAGCTACAGGGTTACTTGTCATAGCATAAGGATTTATCCTAAGGTTGTCGTATGCGAAATATCCCACTATCCCCTGGTCGCTTTCTGCAATCAATTTAGTTTACAAAGAGAACGGACTCTCAGCTCTTGTTTCAATAGTCCGATCACACAGACATCCATATCGACTGCATCCGATAACTTGAACGTAATGTCTTCATATGTAATAGCATGACCACTCATTTTCCAGCTACTCGAGATTATACCACGGTTGAACTGGGAGCTATAACTCCCTTATCTTAGTAAACCTATACTATGTTGTCCTTCTCTCCAAACGAAGTTACTTCATTACGTTGCTTACAAATGCCTCGGGCACGCAAACGGTTTTCACCACAGACCCTTGTGTTTGTGGATTCTTACTTTTACAAGACGTCACACTTCGCTTACTGCCACTGGGATATGACTTGTTGCAAGTCTCTTTATGGATAGTTCTGATACCTCAAGTTGATGCATATTCTTTTGTTTTTCAATTTCATTAAGTGCAAGGGATATCTCGATCTGTATCCCCAGTCTGAACATATCTTTATGGCATGAGTGTATGAATACCTTGAGTTGGAAAAGTCTGTTGCATACTCTTCATTGGCATTAAACTATCTATACGCGCCAAACAATGTCAAAATGTATATCTTATACATGCTGTTATAGTGCGACTTCGCATCAGCTGTTGATGTCATGTGACTTGCTGATTTACAAGCTCAAAATCATTTAAATATAACGTACTCGACTCTCTTTAATTTAACCATGACTGTGGCTTTCGAATATTAATAACAATAGTAGTCCACAACCATCGTATCTGATTGTATATATAACATAACTTTTCTTACAAAATGCCTGTAAGGGTAGTGAAATTTCAGTGTTTTTCCTTATTTGTTTCTCAGATAGCATTCCAAATAGTTTCAAGATGGTTCATTTGAATTCAAATCTAGACTATCCAAAACAGAGAACAACGTAGGCCCGACATGGCCAGGTGGGTTAAGGCGTTCAACTGTAATCTGAGGGTCGAGGTTCGAATCCCCGTCACACCAAACATGCTCGCCCTTTCAGCCGTGTGGGCGTTATAATGTTACGGTTAATCCCACTATTCGTTGGTAAAAGAGTAGCCCAAGAGTTGGCGGTGGGTGGTGATGTATAGCTGTCTTCCTTTTAGTCTTATACTGCAAAATTAGAGACGGCTAGCACAGATAGCCCTCGAGTAACCTTGCGCGAAATTAAAAAAAAAAAAAAGAGAACAACGTTTCGACTTTCTTCGGTCATCTTCAGGTTGACAAAGAGGTTAACAATGGCGTAGTGTACGTAAGTTCAGACATAATGGAGTTTAACTTTGTCAACCTGAAGATGACCTAAGAAGGTCGAAACGCTGTTCTCTGCTTTATTATTAAACGTGTTACTACCCACACCAGTCGACTGGAGATACATCTCTACGTTATTTATCTTGAACGCCCTCTGGATTTTGCATGTGGTATGGCGCGATGAATCATCATAGTTGAAGACGTATGGCTGTTCCATGTATAATTTCATTAACTCAAACAGTATAGTATTGTAAAGAACGTTCGTTCACAATACCACAAGGAATTTGTGACTCCCTTAAGCATTCCAAACAAGTGAAAATTTGACCATTGTGTGGCACTACACTCAGTATTCTTCACGACTTGGATTATACTCAAAGTATCAAATAATACTCCTCTTCTTGATAAACCGAAACTGTAAACAAAATTAGTGCTATTTATCGCTCCACGTGACGGAACTTCTGTTGTTTTTATAATCTTTAGTGCTCGGCATGTTTCAGATTCATGAACGGGTTGAGCGGTTTATAAGTTGTAGCTGTCTGTGAAAGTACAGTTATCTGTTAACAGCAGTTTAAGGGCTGCGGTTGCGAATAGAATTTAGCATCCTACAGCTAGGTGTTTACAGTGAATGTCTACTGTCTTGCAGTCCTAGATTCACACTTACGTCGTGGATACAAAACAAAACTAGATGTGAATTTTGTTTTATTTTTTTTAATCCACATTTCAATGCTAATAAAACTGAAGAATAGTTAATTTAGGAAGGGGGGTAATAAATAATCTATTTCTTCAACGAATTACCCACATTATTTCTGGCATGGTAGATGGGTTGAAAGATGATTTCATACATTTCCATTGGTAAATCTAGTAACCATTCATATGGAGGTTTCGCTAATGGTAAGAACCCTAACCCTCTTGTTCCAGCCACTGTTGTGTGATGCTGCTGATTGGTTCTAATTAGACACCCAGCTGTCGTGGTTCTCCACACTGCTGTGTAATAGTGAAATGAACATAATGAAACTATTAGATTAGGCTCTCGTTGGCCCTTATCTATATTTTCTTCAACTGCTTTACAGGTGAAACATTCTAATAGCCCATTGCGTGGTAGACCTAGTCATTAAACAATGGAATGATGGTCAATGATTTTTTTTTCTACTCTAACAAATATCCACATTAGGTAGAAAAACAATACAATGAACAGCAAATAAAGGTAAGTTATGATAGGTCAAGTCAGAGAGACAGTAATGAATGTCATATAACAGTAATTTACATTACTGTAGTGATAGTTGTTATTCCTTCTTGGCAATATAACATTTTGGTTATATATATATATATATATAACAGCAATCATATGTAACCCTTAATAGTCTTGGGAGTGACTATTACGTGTACCACTTACTGATAAAGAAATACACAAATGTTTTGCAGCTGGTTTGATGTACACACGCAAAGCACGTGTATAATCACGTGATTAATTGACGATAACAGTATGGTTAAAACTGTCTCTATTACCTGTATTTGATAAATTCGTTACAACAATGTAAAACCAATTATAACTCTGTAATTATAAGCTCTGTAACAAGAATTTCATTCCTATTAGTTCTGTCTATCTATCTGCACACTAAATATTTTTATTTCGAATCTTAACGGTTCTTTCTGTCCATCTGCTTAGTAAATATCATTACTTCGTAGAAAACACGATATAATTCTGTAATTAAAAATGATTTCTAACAAAATCTTCATTCTTAACAGTTACGTCAGTTTATCAACACTATTACATATTGTTACTCCTATTGTTACTATTCCTGTCTACGTACCTGTAAACAAAGTACTGTTAACATAGATAGCTGTAACTAACGTATTCTTTAAAGAAGCGTCTCGTCAGTTGGAAATGTTCAAGTAATATATTCCTCTTTCAATGTAATTACTTTGTACACTTTGATTACGAATTCCTGTAAGAAAAATAGAATAATTGGATAAATTAATTTTCAAAGACGGTCCCTTCATCTCCAAGAACATACGTGGTATAAACTGAACACGCATCAATGTCGGTAGAGGTGCTTTCAGTTATTAGCTAACTACTAACCATGAAATCAGTGTCACGTGAACAAACAGGAGAAGTTGAAAGGGAAAAATAAACCGAGAATAAAACTGTAAGTCGAAAAGACAGAAAAAGTTAATAACGTGGATTTTAAAGTTTAAATATAAACAGTGATCACTTGAAAATGAAATGCATGAATTCTATATATAAGTTTGATTGGTTATTGGTAAGCGCACAGTTACACACTGGACTATCTGTACTCTGTCTGCCACACATATCGAAACCCGAGTTTTAGCGCAGTAAGCCTATATAGACTTACCACTGAGAGATCAGAGAATAATCAAAAGCTTTGGTACATAACACACAAAAGTAAATCAGTGTGATTATACTAATTTCTGTTTATTAAGTAGGGTGAATCCCTCTATCAACACTCTTTAACAATGGTGTTTCAGTTCATCTGGATGGAACTAATTTTAACCAGAATATCGCTCTATTCAGAAAATGGATTAAATGGTTTGGATTTAACGCAAAGCTACACGAGGGTCATCTGCGCTAGCCGTCCCTAATTTAGCAGCGTAAGACCAGAGGGAAGGCAGCTAGTCACCACCACCCACCGCCAACTCTTGGGCTTCTCTTTTTACCAACGAATAGTGGGGTTGACCGTCACATTGTAACGTCTCCACGGCTGAAAGGGCGAGCATGTTTGGTTTGACGGAGATTCGAACCCACGACCCTGGGATCAGGAATCAAGTGCCAGGCTATTTGTATCAGATGTTATAAACATAATTTTGAAATAAGCCTATTAAGACGAGTGCACTAGCGAGCTTTGTGTTTGTAATTCGTTTGTGTTTTTATCAAGTTCTCTTTACGAAGAAAGTTTCATTTGTCTTAATTATTCAAGTTATTTAAGCCTTTATTTCAAGTTATTTAAGCCTTTATTCGTGTGATCGAGTACAGGTTTATTTTTACCAAAAGAACGATTGTTCAAAATAAAAGCGTTATTGTTAATATTGTAAAGTTACTTAACAATATTTACCAATAAGCAATTGTTGGCGTTTTTTTTCCGAACAAATACATGAATATAATGATACATTTTACGCATGCTCTCTCTCTCTCTGGACGACAACTGTGAAGAGTTTCCTGACGATTACGTAATATACGCAGGAAATGTTGCCCACTAAGCCTCTTTCGATCATCCTACTAAGGTATATGGGTTAAAGTATACGTTATGTTTATCTTATTTCAGGATATAGAAACAATAGAAACCAATATACAAAAAAAAAGATAGAGATATTCCAGTCGAAAAAACTCCAGCTAACGTTTTGTGGTTACAATGAAACGCTGTTCTACATGTGTAGACATTTCGTGTTGCATCACAAATAAAGCATTTCTGCAATCTACACTTTAAACAAACACGTCACGAATTCACAAATTATTTCGTGTATACCAAACTACGACAATTTTTACAACAAAAAATAAATATAAATCAACGACAGCTTTTTTTCTTTGACTTAAAATTACATAATGCATCGTTTTACCCCGCGCCTCCATTTAATAAAATGTTATAAGAGACTTATCCTACATTTTATGACGTAGTTCTTATTTCGCGCAGATACTCGAGGACTACCTGCGCTACTGAGCCGTTGCTAATTTAGTAGTGATAGAAAAGACGGAAGGCAAGTAATCAACATTACCCACCGCCAACTCTTAAGCTACTCTTTTTACCGTCTAATTGTGAATTGACCGTCACATTATAACGCTCCCTCAGCTGAAAAGGTGAGCATGTTCTGTAAAGAGAATTCGAACCTCTTGTCTTCAGAGTTCGAATTTATAAAA
This sequence comes from Tachypleus tridentatus, assembly GCF_004210375.1. Taxonomy (NCBI): domain Eukaryota; kingdom Metazoa; phylum Arthropoda; class Merostomata; order Xiphosura; family Limulidae; genus Tachypleus; species Tachypleus tridentatus. Next base: position 170,152,071 of record NC_134831.1, read on the forward strand.
AACTGATTTCGTTTGAATTCAGAAATCTATCGAGATCAGTTACCCTTCGCATTATCCAGTCATCACTTTCGTGTTGACTGTGTAATTCTTACAAAAACCGTTCGTATATTTTGTTAAAGTCCTACATGCCTCGTTACATTAACAACTTATGTCACAAAACATATAATACACTGGATGGAAAAACATTTCATAATCTTACGTTTGCGTGACCTTAGCACGTATCAAATCACGTGATCCTACTTTGCTTTCCATCTGCTACTCAGACTATGGCGTCAGCTTTACATAATATTTATCACCATTTTTTCGCCCACACTTTAGTTCTGGCTGTCAATAACAACGTTCTATCATTTCTCACGTGACTATGACAGTTGCTAATTTATTCAGCTTGAGTTTATCTTCCTGGTGAAGAATTCATCAACTGATCAGTTCAGTTACACAACAAAAACAATGTTATACGGCAATACGGGGTTTCGTCATCTGCGACTTGTGTCCATGTTCGTTATCGAATTTGTGTTTCATGAGCTTGTGCTATCGTGAGTATCAAACATCGGTCACCGCTAATAACACAGGCCTGCGAATTTAAACTTCATAAAAGTTGTTTGGTTTTAATAACGGATTTTCCATAATTTATCTACAGAGACTTCGAATATGATATTTATTTCTGTCTATCACGTAAGAATTTTAAACAGACCGGGAAGAAAAATGAATTATTTCTTAGATCAGATATCAAAACAACAAAAATCATCACAAATATAGCACAATATATTTGGATCATATAGACAACTTCTTGTTGTCATAACGACGAATAAATAATATTGAAGAGAAAAAAATTATATTAAAGTCCACGCACAAACAAATAATAATCAGAAATGACATTAATGTGACCTGTTAACCGTTATATACTAGCGATGTTTCTCGTGGGTTCTAGAACGATCGATAAGATTCTCGAGACGCGATTGGTCGAGAGAAACCCACAGCTAGTGGTTGTTAACATTTTACGCATAAGAAAGTGTGACCCGATTTCAATGAAAATGATTCATTAATGTAAACGTGTGTGTCACGTTTTATGGACAAATCTGTACGTGATGAAAAAGTTGGATATCATTTTCGGATTCAGCGTACACGAATTACTGTCGAACATAGTATGAATTATTATTATTGTCAACAAATATTTTACAATAATCGATAACCTTTAATGTTTTAGGATAATGCATATGATTAATTAATTGTTCCGTCCACCAGGAATTTCCTCAAAAGAAAACAGACGAGAACTGATAACCACGTCATGTGATATTCCATGGAATAAACCATTTTACGAACGCATAAAATCAATAATCAAAGCCTTCGATCAACATTGATAAATTTAATAATGCAATTGCATGTTTTACAAATCAAGTATCTAATAAGTTAGGTTTTTTGCAAAATAATTTTTATTATTGCTACAAATCCATCTTTTACCGTAAAATTATTTTCTCAACTCAGACCTTCAATTGAAGATTTTTCTTAAACGTTTTATTACGCTATAGTTACTCTAACAACAAGGATATTTAATTACTAATCTCAATAATTTTAAAACATACTTTTATACTTTAGCAGTATCTTGAATCTGCTAAAGAAGGGTGTGGTAAGACGGTCCCCATAATTATAACGACGATCTTCTGTACATTAAGGTACAATAAGCAATGCCCTATGTGCGGCTATTCTGTCAGTCTGGCCCGGCATGGCCAAGCGCGTAAGGCGTGCGACTCGTAATCCGAGGGTCGCGGGTTCGCGCCCGCGTCGCGCTAAACATGCTCGCCCTCCCAGCCGTGGGGGCGTATAATGTGACGGTCAATCCCACTATTCGTTGGTAAAAGAGTAGCCCAAGAGTTGGCGGTTGGTGGTGATGACTAGCTGCCTTCCCTCCAGTCTTACACTGCTGAATTAGGGACGGCTAGCGCAGATGATAGCCCTCGAGTAGCTTTGTGCGAAATTCCAAACAAACAAATCTTATTGAATAGTAGGTTTTGACCATCATTCTCCTAATACACCTGCAGTCCTAAAGTGGGAATGCTATTTTATAGCAACGAAACGCAAACCATGAACTCGGATTCACAGACCGGCTTACAAAAAAATATTGTACTTCGGAACAAGGTTTTATAAAACAAGAGTGACTTATTGATATGTAGGTGGGTGAAATTTGATGGGAGATAGAAATGTTTCCTGGTCTTAATGGTGGTATTCCAGACTGAAACAGGTAGTATTGACTTGAAGCATTTGTTGAGTCCTTTGTTAAGTTTCATGAGTAATTTAAGGTTCATAACTGTTCTTTAAATCAACGTTGGGTACTAGAGAATGGATGAGTGGTTGGTGGCGTTAAATAAACTACAACCTTTTCAGTGACTTTAGTATATTTTTGTTCATGTGTTCAACACCAGACTACCTCGAAATTTACCTGGTGAAATATGGAACATTAAGAATACATCTGGAGCCCCCAGTGGCACAATGGTATGTCTGCGAACTCGTACTGCTGAAAATCGGGTTTCGATACCTTTGGTGAGCAGAACACAGATAGCCCTTTGTGTAGCTTTGTGCATAATAACAAACAAAACACGAACTAAATAAGAAACTTTTCTTCTATAATTCTAGTGCCTTCGTTCTTTACGTATCATTTTCTTGGTAGCTTTTACATGTTTTGGTCGTTCCTAATTTTAATTGGTAGATGCAAGGGAAGGCATCTAGTGCTGATA
>NC_134831.1:170155299-170215069 GCF_004210375.1 Tachypleus tridentatus
AGTGTTTTCAGCCCAAACGAGCCGTTTTTGCATATAAAGGTTAAATAAGGCTGTTAGGTGTTCATATAATCTCTGAGTGCCGTGTTTTAGAATAGCTTGGATACCATCTTCTCCAGAAGCTTTGGTTTTTGTGTTTTTGATAGCAGTTGTTACTTCAGTTACCGTGATATCTTATTAGTTGATGAGAGCTCCAGTCTGTTGTTTTGTCTGGTTCTAATAATGTGTTTACTGGGAATATAGGAGTGTATGCGCTTTTGTTGTGATCAAGAAAATTATTGACTGTATTAAAGAAGTATCGGTTCGTGTCTGGTTCATGATGTGTTTTGAACGTGTATTCTAGGTGTTTTTTAAAAATCTCAGCTTTTTCTATGTTAGTGTACGCTGTCACATCATCCAGTTCAAGTGGTGGGTTTGTTGTGCCTGTATTCGTTAATCTTTTTAAGTGTGTCCAGAATTGTTTTGGATCAGTTTTGTGATTTAGTTCTGAACAGAAGGTGTCCCAGTTATCTTGTTTTTGTTGTCGGATTAGATGTCGTATCTTATTTCTTATAGTGGTGATCTGTGCTTTAGTGTGGGTTGCGATTTTGTATGTACCATCTGCGTAGTTTTCTTCTGTCTTTTATTAAGTGTATTATATCTTGATGTGGTTGCCATGAGCGAGTTGTTGTGAAGTGTTTTTGTTTCGGTATAGAGCTGTTGGCTGCATGTTTCAGACACTCAGAGATTATATGACAATACGCAACTATATCTGATGCGTCCGCGGCAATATGTAGTACTCCGGGAGATAAGGTTTGATTTAAGATAGTTTGAAAAAATGGCCAATTAGCTTTGTTATAATTCAGTTTATCTTTAACTTTAATTTTATTTGAATGGGGGTTGAGATTGAAGATACACCAAACTGGGAGGTGGTCACTGTCTAAATAGTGACCAATATGAAAGTTTACAATTTTGCTACTCATATTATACGAACACAGGCATAGGTCCAGTATTTCACTGGTGCCGTGTGCGTACGAGATATGTGTCGGTGTTGCATCGTTTAATAAAATCAAGTTAGTTTCATCTAGAAATTGATAAAGTATCTTGCCAGTGGAATGCTGGATGTTTACTATTTAAATCTCCTGTAATGATTAGGTTGGGATTTTTATTACACAGTGAATGCTAAAGATTTGCATCCAACACTGTACCAGGCGAGCAGTAGATGCCCGCCACAGTGACGTCAGTATCATTATACGTTTTTCTGTTGATAACTACGGATTCGTTAAGGGAAGGTAGGTTAAGTTCCTGAACTGTGCGTTCAGCCCTGTACAATAATAAAATTCCTTGGCAGGGATCTCTAGTATCCTTCCTGTCATGTCTGATAATGGAGTATCCTTTTAATTTGAAGCGATGGTATGTATAGAGGGCAGTTTCACTAAGTATAATGACATCAGGTTTTAAGGAGTTTGTTATATCTTCAATCTCATGTTTCTTGGAAGCAGGAGCACCATGGATATTGATGTGTAGAACTGTGAATTTATCCATGTTTAAAGGAATTGACGATGGAGGTTAAAATTTGCGGTAGGAATTTGTGGATGTTTTTCAGAATGATTTTAACAATTATGTCTGTGAGACTGTTGGTATTAGTAGGGTTTGTATATTCTGCCATAGTTTCCGAGAAGGTGGAAGTAATGGCAGTTGTCAGTGTGGTTTCAATAGTCGTTGGCCGGGTTGGATGCGTGTCTTGAGGTGGTTTGGGTGAATCGTCTTTTACGTGGTGATGTTTTGTCCTGACTGAGTTATGATGTCTTGACCACTGCAGCGTGTTTGTTTGCGTATTTGTGGTGGTAGGTAGGTATATTGGTTCGGTGCGTGGGGGTGGCGACTTGTTCGTGTTGGGAATTTTATTTTCATACAAGTGTTTTAATGGTTTTGTATTTTTGGCATCCTTTATAGTTTGCCGTATGTTCCTCCCCACAATTGCAGCAGTTGGGTTTGGGGTTTTGTTTAGTTCTTTGTGAAATGTGGTGATTCTTTCCACAGCCCACACAACGCGCAGTTGCCTGACTTGCTGCTGCTACATGTCCAAACCTTTGGCATTGGTGACACTGTGTGATAACCACTGCTGGTGTTTTAGTTTGTTCGACCGTGTACCTTTGATACCACATAGTGGTACCATTATTGATATACTGGGTTATGTCCTGGCTATTGTCCGTTACTACTTTGATTAAATTAGTGGGTTTTTTGTGATGTTTCAAATGATTCTTTCCACTGAAATGTATTTTATGTTGAATGCACTTAACGCATCCTTAATGTCTTCTATGTCGATTGAGTGATGCACCCCCCGGATCACGAATGATTTAGGTGCTGGACTAGATCCAGGCAAGTGTATTGTTATTGTCCCGTTTTAAATGCGTCAGAAGGCCATGTTTTCAACAATATGTTCAAGTCAGCGGGTTCCTGTCCTTGAACAAGGACACAGCCTCGAGGCGATTCTTATTATTCACAATCGTAGCCGTTGGTTTGCACCTCTATATTTCTTTAGCCAGTTGTGGCTGGTTAAAACTACCAGGCACCCCTTGGATAATAATGGCGTGCTTCGGTAAATTAGGTACGGATTTTGTACGAGTGTCGGGATCAGTAAGCTTTTGTTTGAGTTGTTTTTACTGACTACGAGTCTGCACTGGTGTGAAGACTTCGTCATCAGAAAGAACTTCGTCTTGTTCAGAATTTGTGTTTAGTTCAATATCCAGGGTGGGGTTTGAAATAGTTAAGCTACTAGTTATTGGTTTGTCGTTGTCTAATACCGTAGGCTTAACTACACTTTCGACAGAAGTTGAAGGTATATTGTCTTTAGCGAGTTTTCTTTTTATTCTAGTTCTTACTGTAGTATTTTTTACAGGAGTTAGTTTGGCTTTTAGTTCTTCCTGAGCAATAAACAATAGTAAGTTTAATTTTACATTATCAGCTAGGATGTGGCCACCATCACTAGACTGACTTTTAGTCCCTGTCGAACACAACTTGTTCCCTCTTTTGTAGACGCCATAACGTTCTTCACGGTGTCTGACCGCTCCGACTTCCCGGCCGGCACGAGGCGCCGCTGCTTCCACAAAGTGAAGCTTGCAGTCCCGCGCAACTTTGTAGCGTAGGTAATGTAGCTGTGCTACTGTCTACTAGGTCTTGGTCTTCTTAACTGCTAGCGTGTAGTTCAAGGTAAATAGTAGCAACTCGAAAACTATGAAACGGGAAAAAGTCGTAGAGCTTGCGAGCCTTCAGAGGTACAACTTGTCTCGTCTCTCTCCAAGCGCAGAATGTCGGCGCTATCGGAGAACTTTTTGTTTTGTTTTTTTTTTATTTCGCGCCAAGCTACTTGAGGACCATATGTGCTAGCCGTCCCTAATTTAGCAGTGTAAGACTAGAGGGAAGGTAGCTAGTCATCACCACCCACCGCCAACTCTTAAAGCTACTCTTTTACCAACGAATAGTGGGATTGACCGTCACATTATAACGCTCCCACGGCTGAAAGGGCGAGTATGTTTGGTGCGATGGGGATGCGAACCTGCGACCCTCAGATTACGAGTCGCACGCCTTAACCCACTTGGCCCTGCTGGGTCATCGAAGAACTGAAAAGTAATGAATAATAATATAAAATTACAAAACAAAAACTGAGATTATAACATGTTCCTTATTATTTTCACACTATTATAGTCTATTACAAACGTAATTAAACTCTAGTCAATGCTTCGTAGACGTTTGTATAACATTTATTCGGATCATACGTATTAACGCGTTGACTTATATTTGAACGATAGGTAAATCACTCGCAGCAAGCTGACGTTTCAACCAATAGGAAACCTACACGTAACCCTTGTACTTCTAATGAGTGAAAATTGTTTGTGAGATTTATTGTGTGCTAAACTCGTGTATTTTCATGAAAAAGTAATAAAAAATTGTTTGAACCTGGTTTTAGGATTTTTTTTCTCCTCATGTAATTCATTACTTTAAAAAAAATCAAACACAAACTTTAAAGGTGTTTAATTACAATCATCTTCTTGTGATGTTGTTTTGGACGTGAGTTCCCTCTAGTTGTGCCAAATCTTAATAGATTTGTGTTGGTAGATACTTTAAAAATGTAAATATGAGATAAAACAGAACACATTAAATTTACAGCTTGTACGATTGACAACAATAATAAATGATGATTGTTTTTTGTAAAGCTAATAAAATGAACAATTTTTTACAACAACAATAAAAACTAATTTCATTGGCCAATGACACTTAGTTAAGAACCACACTATGTTTCGGTCCTGTAAAATTAGGTCGTGACCAAATGTAATCGTTCCCAAATTTGGTACACGTCTGCTACGTTATAATTCTTGCTTTGTTTAAAAATTCCGCGCGATGCAACCCAATGATTACCCACTTGTGGGTGGTCCCTAAGCTTTAATAGATAAAGAAGAGAAAAGGCAGTTAGTCAATATCACCCGCCACCATTTCTGGGCAGAGGGTCGAGAACCACTAATCCTCGGATTCACAGTCCTTCTGCCCATAGCTGGTCTCTGACCTTTAATATATAAAGAAGAGAGAAGGAAGATAGTCAGTACCACCCACCACCAATTTCTGGGCAGAGGGTCTAGAACCATGAATCCTTGAATTCACAGTCCTTCTGCCTATAGCTGGTCTCTGACCTTTAACATATAAAGAAGAGAGAAGGAAGCTAGTCAATATCACCCACCACCAATTTCTGTGCAGAGGGTCGAGAACCACGAATCCTCGGATTCACAGTCTGAGTATGCTACAAAAAAGTTCACGCTTAGTCCATGAGAATAAAAAAAACATACGAAAATAATTCAAATGAGATTTGAATTTTGTGCAAAGCTGCACGAGGGTCATCTGCACTCGCCATCCCTAATTTAGAAATTAAACACTAGAAGGAAGGCAGCTAGCATCACCATCCACCGTCTACTCTTGGGTACTCTTTTACTAACGAATATTGAAATTACCTGTCAAATACAGCTGAAATGGCAAGCATGTTTGGTAGGAGGAGCCCCTCAGATTGTGGGTCAAGCGCCCTGACAACCTGGGTATGCCGGGCAAATTCAAGTATGAAGATTAAGCTATATAACATACAAATGAATTTCAAAAAAATTGGGCCGTTCTCACAACTTATATTGTTTACAGTTTGAATAACAATTTATTACTTTATATTTAATGAAATTGTTTAGCGTGCATATTAATTCAGTAGCTTGTCAGTTAATGTTGTAGTTATTTCTAAAACACTTTAATAGTTAATTAGTATTCATTTAAACAGTATTTTAGTAGCGTTACTGAAGGAAGTAATCAGACAGGTTTAAAACATTTCACAGTTCATCAACATTTGTTAACGTTGGGTGAAGTGAGCTCGTTAGAGAAACTTGAGGTTTTTCTTTATCCCGACAAATGGGATACTCTTGGGCTACTCTTTTTATCAACGAATAATGGGATTGACCGTCACATTTACAACGCCTCCACGGCTGAAAAGGAGAGCATGTTTTGTGCGATGGGAATTCGAACCTGCGACCCTCAGATTATGAGTCAAGCGTCTATACCACCTGTCCAGGAAGGACCTATAAGCACGTGAGACGGCCCGGCATGGCCACGTGGTAAGGTACTCGACTCATAATCCGAGGGTGGCGGGTTCGAATCCCCGTCACACCAAACATGCTTGCCCTTTCAACCGTGGGAGCGTTATAATGTGACTGTCAGTCCAACTATTCATTGATAAAAAGTAATCCAAGAGTTGGCAGTGAGTGGTGATGATTAGCTGTCTTCCCTCTAGTATTACACTGCTAAGTTAGAGACGGCTAGCGCAGATAGCCCTCGTGTAGCTTTGCGCGAAATTCAAAACAAACAAACCAAAGCATGTGATATGATCGTGACTGTAGTGTCAGGAAGAACTATTGTTTAATTTTTTCACTGTGAAGAATACTATGCAAAAATGGCTACTAATAACAGCACTATAAATAAATGCTCGCCTTTATCATGCATCTTTGAAAGTCGGAGATTCTTGCTCTTACCCAGGATTTTTCTTTATCCCGACAAATCTAAACCGATCAAAGATAAGGAAACGGACTGGCCGAATTACGTCATTTGTAGCTGTGAACAACTAATTACATTGCTTCTTTAAAGTGATGGCAACTCCAATAAACTTTCATAAGCAGGTTCCTCGAGTGACGTTTTTCAAAGTAAAATTTTGGAAAAAGTAACTCAAGAGTTGGCGGTGTGTGCCGTTGACTAAGTGTCTTTTCTCTACTCTATCAGTTTATAATTAGAGGCTACAATGTATGCTTGAAATTCTATAATTAACAAACGTTCTCGGAGGCGCTCCTCTACGTCAGTTTAGAATTGCTAATTCGTCTAATAATTGGAATATTTAAAGACATAAACACATTTTGAGAAACATTTTTAAAGCAAGTTCACTTTATTAATCTGAAGATGACCTAAGAAGGTCGAAACGTTGTTCTGTACTTGAGAAAACAGCAGTCTTGAGAATACATTTTGACTTGTGGGCTTCTCGTTATCACGAGTATGACCACTTTTGTTTGATTTCGTAGAGCAAAACCACATTGAACTGTCTGCTCTAACAAATGACTGGAATCGAATTCACATTTTGGCATTGTAAATTCATAGACTTACAGCTGCCCAACTGGCTGACCAAATAATTGGTGAATTCAATACATATATATGTGTGTGTTACATCAAAAGAAAACGCTAGAAACCAGGTTTCGGTACAATTGGTGGGCACAACACAAGTAACCCATTGTATAATTTTGTGCTTGATTACAAACAAAACGTCAAAACAAGTTTAATCCCATTTGTGGCACACAGGACTTTAAACAACAAGTTAACTGTGTAAATAAACATGTATCATATGTCAATATAACTTCATTAATTACAAATTATTCTGTACAACTAAATTCAGTTTTATTTTTCACCTAAGATCTCCCATCAAGTCAAGGGAACTTGAACATTCCATAAGTTGTTCGTTTTAGTTAGTTTACGATCTTAGCAAAGGCCAATGATGAATTGAAGCTTAGAATGAAAGAAAAGCATTTGCCTGAAGTTTAAAAACGTATTCAGACTCCATCTATACAGGGTAGTTCAGCAGCGTGTAGACTTTATAAGAATGCACAAATATATGAACTGTTTGTTTGATTCTGAATTTTGCGCCAAGCTATACGAGGGCTATCTGCTCTAGCCGTCCCTAATTTCACAGTGTAAGTCTAGAGGGAAAGCAGCTAGCTAGTCATCATCACCCACCGCTAACTCTTGGGCTACTCTTTTTATCAACGAATAGTGGGATTGACCGTCACATTTACAACGCCTCCACGGCTGAAAAGGAGAGCATGTTTTGTGCGATGGGAATTCGAACCTGCGACCCTCAGATCATGAGTCAAGCGTCTATACCACCTGTCCAGGAAGGACCTATAAGTACGTGAGACGGCCCGGCATGGCCACGTGGTTAAGGTACTCGACTCATAATCCGAGGGTGGCGGGTTCGAATCCCCGTCACACCAAACATGCTTGCCCTTTCAACCCTGGGTGCGTTATAATGTGACTGTCAGTCCAACTATTCATTGATAAAAAGTAATCCAAGAGTTGGCAGTGAGTGGTGATGATTAGCTGTCTTCCCTCTAGTATTACACTGCTAAGTTAGAGACGGCTAGCGCAGATAGCCCTCGTGTAGCTTTGCGCGAAATTCAAAACAAACAAACCAAAGCATGTGATATGATCGTGACTGTAGTGTCAGGAAGAACTATTGTTTAATTTTTTCACTGTGAAGAATACTATGCAAAAATGGCTACTAATAACAGCACTATAAATAAATGCTCGCCTTTATCATGCATCTTTGAAAGTCGGAGATTCTTGCTCTTACCCAGCATTTCGCAGACTAATCACGATACGTCCGTTGAACCATTCGAGGAGTGGAGGGTTATATGGAACTAAATGTTAACAGTTTTTGTGTATAAAACACATTATTTGTTTGTTTTTAATCAAGCACAAAGCTTCAGAATGGGCTATCTGTGCTCAGCCAACCTTGGGTATCGAACCTCATTTCCAGCGTTGTAAGTCCGCAGACATACCTCTGTCTCTCCCGCTGGTACGACGGTAAGCCTATGGATATAAAACGCTAAAATGAGGGGTTCGATTCCCTTCGGTGGACTCAGTAGATAATCCGATGTGGCTTTGTTATATGAAAAAACAACAGTAACACATAACACTGTACCAGTAGAGAATGAAACATGTTGATAAAACCGGTAAATTATTGTTTTATTGCTAATTCATAATTACAAATTATATATTTTATGTGTTTTCATTATACACTTTATTTCTTACTTACTGTAACCCAGTGCATCAGCAGTAAAATCTAGGATTCGATTCCCCGTTGTGGACAGAGTAGATGTGCCCCGTTGTGAAGTCTGTCATTAAGGAAATAAGATACTTCATACTTGCTATACTACCAAATATTTAGACAATACCAATAACCGGAATATCGGTTTATATTAATAAAACTTCTGAATTACATTTTTGTTTTTACGAACCGCCATCTAGTGAGAAGTAAAAGAATCTAAGCAAGTTAAATGCACATTTAATCACTCTACTTTGTCAGTTGTCGCTGCGATTCTTAAGGGTCCGGCAGGGCCAAGCGTGTTAAGACGTTCGACTCGTGATCCGAGAGTCGGGGGTCCGAATCCCGTCCCACCAAAAATACACACCCTTAAAGTCGTGGGGGCGTTATAATGTTACACTCAATCCCACTATTCGTTGGTAAAAGAGTAGTCCAAGAGTTGGCGGTGGGTGGTGCTGACTAGCTGCCTTCCATCTAGTCTTACACTGCTAAATTAGGAACGGCTAGCGCAGATAGCCCTCGAGTAGCTTTGCGCGAAATTCAAAACAAAAAGGCGATTCTTAAGTAGAAATTGCGAAACAGTACATATAAAGTTCTCACTTCATGCTCACATGGTTCGTCAGAGCATGCGTCACGGCGTGAGGGATAGAGTTACGTCACTAAAAGTAAATATGTAGGTTTGCACTTCGAACTCTTAGTGAGATATCTTTCTTTACTGAGGACTTTCAGTGAATTACACGTGAAGCGAAACGAAATATAAAAATAAACATTAGTAAATTAGTGGTTTCTAAGTCTTTCTCTTGATAAATGGTGTTTATAAAAGCTTCAAAGTGTCGGAATCTGCACGTGCAGCAATGTTGAATCCATCTCGTTATTACAAAGTCATACGATAAAGGACTTTGTTACATTGAATTAAAACTCAATAAACATAGTTGTTTCTTCGTAATTAAAAAACAAACTTATTTTGTTTCGTGGAGATCTGTTTATTATTTTTATAAACTGCATTACGAAAAAAATTGTGTAATGAAAATGAAAAGCAGTGTTAACTAATGATTTAAAAAAATAACTGAATGTCACAGTTGAAATAATGTAACACATTGTGAAAACGGTGCTAAGACATTTTCCCACTAAGCTAACTATTTCTATGAAGGAGTTTGGAACGGGCTGAAGATGGAAAGGTCCAAGGTTGTTGATGTTATGCTTCTGAAAATGTTTTTCACTTTCAGCTGTGTGTATATATATATGTGTGTGTGTGTGTGTATGTATGTATGTATGTATGTATGTATGTATGTATGTATGTATGTATGTATGTATGTATGTATGTATGTATGTATGTATGTATGTGTGCGTTATAAGAGTGACAGTCAATCCCGTTATTACGGGTTGGAAAAAAATAAGAATGCCACAGAAGATTGCTATGTTAGGCTTAAGCGTAGACATTTGCTTTTGAAACGTTTAAATGTCTTATTCATACGTCTGTTGAAGGAAATACTGAGTGAATTATTCTCTGATAATAATGAGTTGATCGTCCACCATCAGAAACTTAGGTGCAAACAGCTTAGTTTAAAATTTCAAGAAATGACTTGCCTTGAACTATTTGAAATCCACATAGTAATATTAGACATATCTGGTTGAAATCCACATAGTAATATTAGATATGTCTGGTTGAAATCCACATGATAATATTAGATATGTCTGGTTGAAATCCACATGGTAATATTAGACATGTCTGGTTGAAATCCACATGGTAATATTAGACATGTCTGGTTGAAATCCACATGGCAATATTAGACATGTCTGGTTGAAATCCACATAGTAATATTAGACATGTCTGCTTGAAATCCACATAGTAACATTAGACATGTCTGCTTGAAATCCACATAGTAATATTAGATATGTCTGGTATATATTATTCGTTTTTCTTCGCGTAACTGGTAGTCGTTTCGATATTCATGATTTGATGTGTTTTTTTTTGTGGTTTGATTTATTTTGAATTTCCCACAAAGCTACACAAGAGTTATCTGCGCTAGCCGTCCCTAATTTAGCAGTGCAAGACTAGAGGGAAGGCAGCTAGTCATCACTTACGACCAACAAATTTTTGGGCTACGTTTTTAACAACGAATAGTGTGATTTATCATCATATTATAACTCCGCCATGACTGAAAGGGTGAGCATGTTTGGTAAGACGGGGGATTCGAACCTGCGACCTTCAGATTGCGAGTCGAGTGCCCTATCCGTCTGGCCATGATGTAAAATATACTAACTTTTTGCGCATGTGATGTGTTCTGGATAAATGAAGATGGCCTCATTTGAGATACTTTAAACAGAAACAAGATTGCTAGCCAGGCAACTTTTAGAAGATATAAAACTGATTATGGGTTTCATTAATGAAATCAAAGCTGGACTTTTCTGAGACTTAAGTCTATTCGAATAAATGGAAATTAGTAAACAAGTAGCATGATACATCTCTCTTGTTTTTTTCTAACCTATAATCTATACAAGGAGACATGTTGTTTGGATAAGATGCAGAAAAAGTCGAATGCGTTGGATTATTTTATGACTATTTTGCAATAGTGAATTTCATTCTTAAAATGAACGGATTGTTGGAGAAAGTAAATTGGAACATGGAGTTTTAATATATGTGTTGTTCTTATGTGTGCACAAAATGATTTTGTTTTGATAAAAATTTCATGTTTAAAAACAGAGAAAAAAAATGTGAGATGAATTAGCTACATAAACGTGTATTAAAAACTATAGCTCCCTATCGTTTGGTTGTGTTTTTTAAGACGAAATCCTTCCAAACAAAGAATAACAGAAGGATACTTGAGATAACTCTATGACAGAAGAACACTAGAAAATACTCTTTAACAAAATAACATTAGAGAGTATCCCTTGACGGAAGAATGTTAAAAAATGTCCAATAAGATGTACACCAAGGAATATCTTGTGACAGAAGGAAAATACAGAAGAAACCAGAAAGGATCCCTTGATAACGGAACATCAAAGGATACATAGTAGCAGAAGGAAATTACGGAATAGCTTGTGACAGAAGGATATAAGAAAGTACCCCCTAATAGAAGAAAGATATAAGGTCCCCCACGAGAGAAGAGCTTTGAAACATGACAGAAGGACACTGAAGAGCACTCTGGGACACAGTCACATCAGAAGGTTCCTCTTAATAGAAAAAAAAACAGTCCATAACAATAAAAAACATATGAAAATAATTCAAATGTGATTTTGAATTTTGCGCAAAGCTACTTGAGGGCTATCTGCGCTAGCCGTCCCTAACTTAGCAGTGTAAGATCAGAGGGAAGACAGCTAGTCATCACCACCCATTGCTAACTCTTGGGCTACTCTTTTACCAACAAATAGTGAGATTCACCGTCACATTATGACGCTCTTACGGCTGAAAGGGCGAGTATGTTCTGTGTAACGGGGATTCGAACCCGCGACTCTCGGATAACGAGTCGAGTGCTTTAGCCACCTGGCCATGGCGGCCCGAGAAATAGGAAATTGTTGGTTGTAACGGCACTGGACGAGAAAACAGGAAATATTGGGTTGAGGAATAATTTGTGAGCGTTTTTTCAAGTTAACAAAATATATTCATAAATGAAACGCTTTCGCAAAATATTTCATGTCATTTGGTAGATAATTTGTTGCTCTAATAGATGGTGTGTTTGATTTTCATATGTCTTTAATTTTTGCTTTCATTTTCAGCTCATTAAATCGAATGTCAAGTGTCATTTTCGACACCATCTGCTTTTCGCATTTAATTTCTTGCAATTTCGTTTCAAACAATGCATACTATATACCTAGGTATTACATGAAATAAAGTATCATAATAAATGTTTTGGGTGTAATGTGTTCATGCATTGAAGTATTGTATAGTCTTGCATGTAATGCTTGAATGAAATTATTTAAAAACGCTCACGAATTATTCCTCAACCTAATACTTTATTGTAACGGCACAGGATGGAAAAACAGGAAATATTTTATTGTAACGGCACAGGATGGAAAAAACAGGAAATATTTTATTGTAACGGCACAGGATGGAAAAACAGGAAATATTTTATTGTAACGGGACAGGATGGAAAAACAGGAAATATTTTATTGTAACGGCACAAGATGGAAAAAAAAAGAAGAAAATTGTTGATTGTAAAGACGCGATGAGAAAATAGGCAGGGACCCTCTTAGTAACTTTGTCAGCACGTTTTTTGTAAGAAATAACAAAAGCTGGCTCAGTGACACATATTCTTCCACGTAAAATGTGACATTTAAGCTGACAAAAGTGTGTGATGTGAACACTTTGAACGTTGCTTAACCTGACACTTGACCTCCAAACATATCACGCGAAACGTAAAAAACTAAAATTTATAATTTTTGCAACAAATACAAATACTTGTTCAATCCTAGACGGATTTTAAAAAAATATCTAACTAAGAAAGAATTCAACTCTAGGGATTACGACCATTTTATTAAGATTAACTGAAAATAGTACCTGTAATTAAAGCAATGATGTATTGTAATCATAGGGTTAGTTGATTTTCACTTCAACAATGCTAGTATGTGGTTTACACATTGTTTTGTAAATTCTACTCGATATTGTTAAAACTACAAAACTACACTTATACCAGACACGGGTTATTGTCTATAACTAATCGATTCCAAATTGGCAATCCGCCAGATGTAATTTCACGTATTAAAAAGTCTCGTAATTGTTTTCACAGCTTGTATTAGAGGTAATGATAACCTATAGCCATTAAGAACTAACTGACACTAAGTATTTCATTATTATAATTCAAGACAACCTGAATAAACAGCATTGTTATTGTTCTGTTAACAGTAAAGCTACATTGGACTATTTGCTGTCCACCGAAGGGACTCGAATACCTGATTTTAGCGGAAAGATAAAG
This sequence comes from Tachypleus tridentatus, assembly GCF_004210375.1. Taxonomy (NCBI): domain Eukaryota; kingdom Metazoa; phylum Arthropoda; class Merostomata; order Xiphosura; family Limulidae; genus Tachypleus; species Tachypleus tridentatus. The sequence goes on from NC_134831.1 coordinate 170,168,578, forward strand.
AAAAAGTAGTTTGAAAAAAATGATCCTCGCGTAAAAAAATGGGGATTTTTGAATTTTCTTGATTTTAGCCTTCCAAAAAATTAATCATTTCTAAGTTGGGTCACAGTCCAAATGTATACGGATTTTCATCGAAATCCATTCAGCCGTTTTCGAGAAAACCTCCTGAAAACACACATAGTGGTGAAAGCGAAGCCTCGGTCACGCTAGATGGTGGAAGTAAATATTTGTTTTGTTTGAATTTCGCGCAAAGCTACACAAGGACTATCTGTGCTAGCCGTCCATAACTTAGTAGTGTAGGACTAAAGGGAAGGCAGCTATGTCATCACCACCCACCGCCAACTCTTGGGATACTCTTTTACCAACGAATAGTCGGATTGACCGTCACATTATAACGCCCCCATGGCTGAAAGGGCGAGCATGTGTGGTGCGACCGGGATTCGAACCCGCGACCCTCAAATTACGAGTCGAACGCCTTAACCCATCCTGGCCATGCCAGGCCGAAGTAAATATTAATAATAACATTCCGTTTTTATCTGATTAAAATTGCAAAGTCGCTTGAACGACAGATAGTTACAGTTTTCAACATGTTTTATAAAATTATGTAAATATTAAAATAAGTGCATTGAAACTTAAGTTATGTCATATTTCAGAGGTACCAATAAAACAAGAACAACGGTAATTGGCTGAAACCTTCCAAGGAAACTATCTGGAGTCTTTTATAAAGGAATTAAACCTTACTACACAAAGAAAAAACAACAAGAGAACATTGCACAGTTTTATAGCACGCCTAGCGACAGATAAGATGCGCTGAAATATAAGTTAACGACAGCCCGATTTCTATAGCCCGATTTCATGATGGGCTATAGATTCTCTGGAAGTATAGATAGGACTAACATCATACAACTTGATTTATACTTGTATGGTAAATCAGTAATAAAAGTTCCCGTATGAGTTTTGCATTCTCTGTTGAAAAATTTACGAGAGTCGAAAATGTATTAATACTAAATACTAAACTAATATATAAATCTGTGTGACAGGTGTAGCAGATCAAGGTAGTAACTTCACTACTACAGGACTCCTATTCTTGTATAGGGTGTTTATTGCGTATCTGCATTTAAGTTTTCACCCTATTTATCGGTTTCTACTACACGCCACCAGGAACAAAAATCGTGTCAGTTTTAAGTGTTTGGGAATTTCGCACAAAGCTACTCGAGGGCTATCTGTGCTAGCCGTCCCTAATTTAGCAGTGTAAGACTAGGGGGAAGGCAGCTAGTCATCACCATCCACTGCCAACTCTTGGGCTACTTTTCTATCAACGAATAGTGGGATTGACTGTAACAATATAACGCCCCCACGGCTGAAAGGGCGAGCATGTTTGGCGCGACCGGGATGCGAACCCGCGACCCTCAGATTACGAGTCGCACGCCTTAACACGCTTGGCCATGCCGGGCCTATTAATACGTAACGTACATAACATAACAAATTGGAGACTCATCTGAGATAAATTATAACATGTAACAGACTCCAAACTTAAAAAAAACGTAATGTAAATTTAATTTAAAATAAATGACCTTATCTGATTTTTTATTGTTGCAGTTTATAATGGAAAAGTTTGTACTTTGTATACCAAACATATGAATTATTTAAATGAAACATTTAATATGTATGTTTCAAACATCATATAAAGCTTTCAAGTTTATTAGTAGCAACTGTGTAACAACTTAGCAGAATTTTTAATTGACCATGCTCAGCTGGCAGTAGCATGCTTATTGTCATGATCGAATAAATGTGACTAGAGATTTTCCGGCAGCTCAGCAGTAAGCTTGTGGCTGGTTTATTTTGAATTTCACGCAAAGCTACACCAGAGATATCTGCGCTAGGCGTCCCTAATTTATCAACGAAGAAGTTATCACTATCCATCGCCAATTTTTAAGCTACATTTTTTTAAACGAACGAATAGTGGGATTGACTGTCGCATTATAAGGTTCCTACGACTGAAATGGCGAGCATGTTAAGTGGGACGGAGATTCAAACCCGAGATCATTGGATTGTGAATCAAGCATCCTAATCACCTGATCATTCCAGGTCGTAAGATTGTGGACCTATACGGCTAAATTAGGAGTTCGAACCTCGCTGCACAAAATTCAAAGAAACAAACTAAGTTCAGGTTTTACATTAATACGACTCAAAAGACACTTGCCAAATCAGTTAAGAGAAGTTGGAATGATTTACTATGAAGGATTATAATACCTCTTAATAGCAGTGCAGCTAGAAATATATCGAAAACTTTGATACGTGTCAAATAAATGCCCGTTACGCAGTTTTAATTGTATTGTGTGTTTGTTTTTTAACTTTGCACAAATCTACTCGAGGGCTATCTGTGCTAGCCATCCCTAATTTAGCAATGCAAGACTAGAGAGAGAAGGCAGCTAGTCATCACCACCCACCGCCAACTCTTGGGCTACTCTTTACCAACGAATAGTGGGATTGACCGTCACATTATACACCCCCACGGCTGGGAGGGCGAGCATGTTTAGCGCGACGCGGGCGCGAACCCGCGACCCTCGGATTACGAGTCGCACCTTACGCGCTAGGCCATGCCGGGCCAGTTTTAAGTGAATTTTGTAAGTTTGAGATTACGTCAATTTCCTACACAGCTCTAAAGACCTTGACCACGTTTACTGCATGACACACGTTATGCTCGATACTAAAATAATAGTTCCTGAGGCACTCGACTGTAAGTCGAGGGGTCGGGGGCTAGAATCCAGTCACCACACGTGTTCACCTTTTCAGCCATGGAAACACTATGATACGACGGTCAACAACGTATTTCAAAAGCGTATCTCAGGAACTGTTAGTGAGTGGCAATGACCAGTTGTCTTCCCTCTAATCTGTTACTTCTAAATTAGGGACGACTAACATAGATAGCCTTTGAGTGGCTTTCAGTGAAATCCCAAACAATATAATAGCACATTTCAAGCCCATATCAATATAAACTGGGTTCGAAACAAATAAGCGTCCTTAGAAATTCCTCTTCTAAATTTTTCTTGACTGCTCTAAGAGGTGTTGGTTGAATTCAACCTAGATAGTGTATGTTCATGCAAAACGTAGCAAATTTTGAAAATATGTTCACGTAGTTTTAATAATTAGTTCGAGTGACTAATATATATAGGCCCCCTCACTGGATCAGGAATGAGTTTACGAACTTTATACATTAATACCCAGTGTTCACTATCTCGTAGTGAACTGAAACTTTGTTGTGTATATATACACTGAAACAAAGAAATTAGCACAGACATTCATCAAATACTCCGTACAAATATATTTAAAATTTGGTTTGTTAAAAAAATGTATCGTCCCTACGTGCAAGAGTCAAACTGCGCAAGTCAGAACCTTTTACAGAACGCCATTCAACAAGGTATTATGTATTATTTGTCAGAGTCATCAACAATACATTTTACTTTGTATTGGTGATTTACCAACAGTTCGCGGTAGAGGAAATACAATATACTGAAATGAAATCCGTAATTCAGAGGTTCTAGAAGTTCTATGTACAATATGAAACTATACAATGTACAAACATAATTTTATTTATTTATGCTTTATATGTAGTTTACTTCAGTTTGACGTCTTCCAGTTACAGACATTTCTCAGGTACAAATACCTTTGTAACTCATCTGACTTTCTGAGCGCAACAGATCTGTACATTGGAATAAATATTTCCCATATTTCGTGTATGTACGCATAACAACTTTGGAATTATTTTCAGATCTAGGAGTCAGCCCCAAAACTCAGGAGACAGATGTGTCTAGCCTAACCTCACTAGTGTTTGTACCGGAAAATGGGGATTACGTATATTTATTTACTTTGACAGCAACGAGTGTATGTTAACGATTATATCAACAACTACTTGATAGTATTGCCTTAACTAACTTAATTTAAAATCCGACACAAAACACGTTGGTGGATTTATTTCCTGCGCAATATAATACCTGGTTCCTCAGCTTTATAAAGCTGTTCTCTCCGCGGGTTTCGCGAGTTCTGTCGATAAAGGAATGCCCAACGAAGCTTCCTTGCTTCTACAAGATGACTAAGTACAGTGCCTGTTTTTACTAGTGTAAGAGGAACACATCAATTAAACTTTGAATCATATAGGTCAAACATCATTGATTTTAGACAGTGAAATGCTCTATCGTAGTACATCTTTTAACTCTAACTTGAATACCGGAAACCGTTCTGTGTCTCAACCAATCTTCTGAATTTTGTTTTATTGACTGAATCTTAAATAACAAATGCAATAGCTGCATTTCATCTTTACTTGCTGGTTATTGCATATTTTAATGTAAGTTACAGGTTTACAGGAAGGAGGAAGGTTTTTAAAGGAGATTTCGATCACTGGCACGAGCATTCTGGCACGAGCCTGGCATGGCCTAGCGCGTTAAGGCGTGTGCTTCGTAATCTGAGGGTCGCGGGTTCGCGCCCGAGTCGCGCCAAACATGCTCGCCCTCCCAGCCGTGGGGGCGTTATAATGTGACGGTCAATCCCACTTTTCGTTGGTAAAAGAGTAGCCCAAGAGTTGGCGGTGGGTGGTGATGACTAGCTGCCTTCCCTCTGGTCTTACACTGCTAAATTAGGGACGGCTAGCGCAGATAGCCCTCGAGTAGCTTTGTGCGAAATTCCAAAACAAACAAACAAACGTATAACAAGCAATAATAGAATTGTAAAGACGTGTGGAAAGCTACATTGAAATTTCAAACACACTTAACAATATATATTAGAAATTTGAACCCATTTAAAAAGCTGCTTTCCCTCTAGTGTTACACTGCTAAATTATGGATGGTTAGCGCAGATAGCCCTCGTATAGCTTTGCGCAAAATTGAAAAAAACGAAGAAACAAACAAACTTATTTAAAAACAATATTAGAATTTCTAACACGGCGCTTAAACCGTCGATACGTGCGTGCGTGCGTGCGAGGAAATCCAGTTCGCCAACTTAGCTTATTTTCAAATATGTTATATATAAACTTTATTTGCTGGAAAAAAAAATGTCCGTGCAAAGCAACAGTCACGCACGCACCGTTGTGACTCATATATCATTTTGTGAGGTAAATAATAAATTTTTATTGTCTTTTTTTTCTGTAGTACAAAACAAAGAATCGTTCAACTTAGAACTTTCAGCTCAGTTTAATTTATGAGAAATTGTGACGTCGTAAAAAATGCTCTTGTATAAAGTTTTATGGTATAAACGGCAATAAAATACAGAATAATTTGTGACATATAATAGCAGTTCTGTTAAATTGGTATCTTAGTGTAAGGTTACAGTCACGATCACTCCTTAACAGAATAAATCCACTCTCGTTTATAAAGTGACAATAGGAGCCATTAAAAAAAAACACAATAACGAAGTGTGTTATAAACAAACTAGGGACATAAACTTGACTAAATATGATAACATCTTATCAATATAGGAGCAGTGACGTCAAAAACACGCACAGGTGCGACTATTACTTTACTCTTAATTCGACGGTGATTTTTGCCTTCATTTCTTTGTTTTATACTTTTGATCTTTCATCTCTAGCTTCAAAATTCATTTAAAGAACTATGTCATTCTATAGCAAGCAATTACTTTGAAAAAATAATTCGTAAATGTATTGATATCCTAAAGAGTACCTCTAGTTTCAATTACTGTGTGTTACCTTCTGTCTTTGAAGTGAGAACCTCTTGTTTCAATTACTGTGTGTTACCTTTTGTCTTGGAAGTGAGTACCTTTTGTTTCAATTACTGTGTGTTACCTTCTGTCTTGGAAGTGAGTAACTCTTGTTTCAATTATTGTGTGTTACTTTCTGTATTGGAAGTGAGTACCTCTTGTTTCAAATACTGTGTGTTACCTTTTGTCTTGGAAGTGAGTACCTCTTGTTTCAATTACTGTGTGTTACTTTCTGTATTGGGAGTGAGTACCTCTTGTTTCAATTACTGTGTGTTACTTTCTGTATTGTGAGTGAGTACCTCTTCTTTCAATTACTGTGTGTTACCTTCTGTCTTGGAAGTGAGTACCTCTTGTTCAATTACTGTGTGTTACCTTCTGTATTGGGAGTGAGTAACCCTAGTTTCAATTACTGTGTGTTACCTTCTGTCTTGGGAGTGAGTACCTCTTGTTTCAATTACTGTGTGTTACCTTCTGTCTTGGAAGTGAGTACCTCTTCTTTCAATTACTGTGTGTTACCTTCTGTCTTGGGAGTGAGTACCTCTTGTTTCAATTACTGTGTGTTACCTTCTGTCTTGTAAGTGAGTACCTCTTGTTTCAATAACTGTGTGTTACCTTCTGTATTGAAAGTGAGTACACCTAGTTTAAATTACTGTGTGTTACCTTCTGTCGTGGAAGTGAGTACCTCTTGTTTCAATTACTGTGTGCTACCATCTGTATTGGAAGTGAGTACCCCTAGTTTCAATTACTATGTTTTACCTTCTCTATTAGAAGTGGCACCTCTAGTTTCAATTACTGTGTGTTACTTTCTGTCTTGGGAGTGAGCACCCCTAGTTCACCACTGTGTGTTACCTTCTGTCTTGGAAGTAAGCACCCTTGTTTCAATTACTGTGTGTTACCTTCTGTCTTGGAAGTGAGTACCTCTTGTTTCAATTACTGTGTGTTACTTTCTGTCTTGGAAGTGAGTTTCTCTTGTTTCAATTACTGTGTGTTACCTTCTGTATTGAAAGTGAGTAACCCTAGATTCAATTACTGTGTGTTACCTTCTGTATTGAAAGTGAGTATCCCTAGTTTCAATTACTATGTGTTACTTTCTGTCTTGGGAGTGAGTACCCCTAGTTTCAATTACTGTGTGTTACCTTCTGTCTTGGAAGTAAGCACCTCTTGTTTCAATCACTGTGTGTTACCCTCTGTATTGAAAGTAAGCACCTTGTTTCAATTATTGTGTGTTACCTTCTGTATTGGAAGTGAGTACCTCTTGTTTCAATTGGTGTGTGTTACCTTCTGTCTTAGGAGTGAGTACCCCTAGTTTCAATTACTGTGTTTACCTTCTGTATTGAAAGTGAGTATCCCTAGTTTCAATTACTATGTGTTACCTTCTGTCTTGGAAGTGAGTACCTCTTGTTTCAATTACTGTGTGTTACCTTCTGTATTGGAAGTGAGTACCTTTGTTTCAATTGCTGTGTGTTACCTTCTGTCTTAGGAGTGAGTACCCCTAGTTTCAATTACTGTGTGTTACCTTCTGTATTGAAAGTGATTACCCCTAGTTTTAATCACTGTGTGTTACCTTCTGTATTGAAGTGAGTACCTCTTGTTTCAATTACTGTGTGTTACCTTCTGTATTGGAAGTGAGTACCCCTTCTTTCAATTGCTGTGTGTTACCTTCTGTCTTAGGAGTGAGTACCCTAGTTTCAATTACTGTGTGTTACTTTTTTGTATTGAAAGTGAGTACCCTTGTTTCAATTACTGTGTGTTACCTTCTGTATTGGAAGTGAGTACCCTTTGTTTCAATTGCTGTGTGTTACCTTCTGTCTTAGGAGTGAGTAACCCCAGTTTCAATTACTGTGTGTTACCTTCTGTCTTAGAAGTGAGTACCCTTTGTTTCAATTACTGTGTATTACCTTCTGTCTTGGAAGTAAGCACCTCTTGTTTCAATTACTGTGTGTTACCTTCTGTCTTGGAAGTAAGCACCTCTTGTTTCAATTACTGTGTGTTACCTTCTGTCTTGGAAGTGAGTACCTCTTGTTTCAATTACTGTGTGTTACTTTCTCTCTTGAAGTGAGTTTCTCTCTTTCAATTACTGTGTGTTACCTTCTGTATTGAAAGTGAGTAACCCTAGATTCAATTACTGTGTTACCTTCTGTATTGAAAGTGAGTATCCCTAGTTTCAATTACTATGTGTTACCTTGTGTCTTGGAAGTAAGTACCTCTTGTTTTAATTACTGTGTGTTACCTTCTGTATTGGAAGTGAGTACCTCTTGTTTCAATTACTGTGTGCTACCATCTGTATTGGAAGTGAGTACCCTAGTTTCAATTACTATGTTTTACCTTCTCTATTAGAAGTAAGTTCCCCTAGTTTCAATTACTGTGTGTTACTTTCTGTCTTGGGAGTGAGTACCCTAGTTTCAATTACTGTGTGTTACCTTCTGTCTTGGAAGTAAGCACCTCTTGTTTCAATTACTGTGTGTTACCTTCTGCATTGAAAGTGAGTACCTCTTGTTTCAACCACTGTGTGTTACCTTCTGTATTGGAAGTGAGTACCCCTTGTTTCAATTGGTGTGTGTTACCTTCTGTCTTAGGAGTGAGTACCCCTAGTTTCCAATTACTGTGTGTTACCTTCTGTATTGAAAGTGAGTATCCCTAGTTTCAATTACTATGTGTTACCTTCTGTCTTGGAAGTGAGTACCTCTTGTTTCAATTACTGTGTGTTACCTTCTGTATTGGAAGTGAGTACCCCTAGTTTCAATTACTATGTTTTAATCTTCTCTATTAGAGTAAGTTCCCCTAGTTTCAATTACTGTGTGTTTACCTTCTGTATTGGAAGTGAGTACCTCTTGTTTCAATTGGTGTGTGTTACCTTCTGTCTTAGGAGTGAGTACCCCTAGTTTCCATTACTGTGTTACCTTCTGTATTGAAAGTGAGTATCCCTAGTTTCAATTACTCATGTGTTACCTTCTGTCTTGGAAGTGAGTACCTCTTGTTTCAATTACTGTGTGTTACTTTCTGTCTTGGAAGTGAGTTTCTCTTGTTTCAATTACTGTGTGTTACCTTCTGTATTGAAAGTGAGTAACCCTAGATTCAATTACTGTGTGTTACCTTCTGTCTTGGGAGTGAGTACCTCTTGTTTCAATTACTGTGTGTTACCTTCTGTCTTGGAAGTGAGTACCTCTTCTTTCAATTACTGTGTGTTACCTTCTGTCTTGGGAGTAAGTACCTCTTGTTTCAATTACTGTGTGTTACCTTCTGTCTTGTAAGTGAGTACCTCTTGTTTCAATAACTGTGTGTTACCTTCTGTATTGAAAGTGAGTACACCTAGTTTAAATTACTGTGTGTTACCTTCTGTCGTGGAAGTGAGTACCTCTTGTTTCAATTACTGTGTGCTACCATCTGTATTGGAAGTGAGTACCCCTAGTTTCAATTACTATGTTTTACCTTCTCTATTAGAAGTAAGTACCTCTAGTTTCAATTACTGTGTGTTACTTTCTGTCTTGGGAGTGAGTACCCCTAGTTTCACCACTGTGTGTTACCTTCTGTCTTGGAAGTAAGCACCTTTGTTTCAATTACTGTGTGTTACCTTCTGTCTTGGAAGTGAGTACCTCTTGTTTCAATTACTGTGTGTTACTTTCTGTCTTGGAAGTGAGTTTCTCTTGTTTCAATTACTGTGTGTTACCTTCTGTATTGAAAGTGAGTAACCCTAGATTCAATTACTGTGTGTTACCTTCTGTATTGAAAGTGAGTATCCCTAGTTTCAATTACTATGTGTTACTTTCTGTCTTGGGAGTGAGTACCCTAGTTTCAATTACTGTGTGTTACCTTCTGTCTTGAAGTAAGTAACTCCTTGTTTCAATTACTGTGTGTTACCTTCTGTATTGAAAGTAAGCACCTTTGTTTCAATTATTGTGTGTTACCTTCTGTATTGGAAGTGAGTACCTCTTGTTTCAATTGGTGTGTGTTACCTTCTGTCTTAGGAGTGAGTACCCCTAGTTTCAATTACTGTGTGTTACCTTCTGTATTGAAAGTGAGTATCCCTAGTTTCAATTACTATGTGTTACCTTCTGTCTTGGAAGTGAGTACCTCTTGTTTCAATTACTGTGTGTTACCTTCTGTATTGGAAGTGAGCACCTCTTGTTTCAATTGCTGTGTGTTACCTTCTGTCTTAGGAGTGAGTGTCCCCTAGTTTCAATTACTGTGTGTTACCTTCTGCATTGAAAGTGATTACCCCTAGTTTTAATCACTGTGTGTTACCTTCTGTATTGGAAGTGAGTACCTCTTGTTTCAATTACTGTGTGTTACCTCTCTGTATTGGAAGTGAGTACCTCTTCTTTCAATTGCTGTGTGTTACCTTCTGTCTTAGGAGTGAGTACCCTAGTTTCAATTACTGTGTGTTACTTTTGTATTGAAAGTGAGCACCTCTTGTTTCAATTACTGTGTGTTACCTTCTGTATTGGAAGTGAGTACCTTTGTTTCAATTGCTGTGTGTTACCTTCTGTCTTAGGAGTGAGTACCCCAGTTTCAATTACTGTGTTACCTTCTGTCTTAGAAGTGAGTACCCTTGTTTCAATTACTGTGTATTACCTTCTGTCTTGGAAGTAAGCACCTCTTGTTTCAATTACTGTGTGTTACCTTCTGTCTTGGAAGTAAGCACCTCTTGTTTCAATTACTGTGTGTTACCTCTGTCTTGGAAGTGAGTACCTCTTGTTTCAATTACTGTGTGTTACTTTCTCTCTCTTGAAGTGAGTTTCTCTTCTTTCAATTACTGTGTGTTACCTCTGTATTGAAAGTGAGTAACCCTAGATTCAATTACTGTGTGTTACCTTCTGTATTGAAAGTGAGTATCCCTAGTTTCAATTACTATGTGTTACCCTTGTGTCTTGGAAGTAAGTACCTCTTGTTTTAATTACTGTGTGTTACCTTCTGTATTGGAAGTGAGTACCCTTGTTTCACCACTGTGTGCTACCATCTGTATTGGAAGTGAGTACCCTAGTTTCAATTACTATGTTTTACCTTCTCTATTAGAAGTAAGTTCCCCTAGTTTCACCACTGTGTGTTACTTTCTGTCTTGGGAGTGAGTACCCCTAGTTTCAATTACTGTGTGTTACCTTCTGTCTTGAAGTAAGTACCTCTTGTTTCAATTACTGTGTGTTACCTTCTGTATTGAAAGTGAGCACCTCTTGTTTCAATTACTGTGTGTTACCCTCTGTATTGGAAGTGAGTACCTCCTTGTTCAATTGGTGTGTGTTACCTTCTGTCTTAGGAGTGAGTACCCCTAGCTTCAACCACTGTGTGTTACCTTCTGTATTGAAAGTGAGTATCCCTAGTTTCAATTACTATGTGTTACCTCTGTCTTGGAAGTGAGTACCTCTTGTTTCAATTACTGTGTGTTACCTTCTGTATTGGAAGTGAGCACCCCTAGTTTCAATTACTATGTTTTACCTTCTCTATTAGAAGTAAGTTCCCCTAGTTTCAATTCACTGTGTGTTACTCTTCTGTCTTGGGAGTGAGTACCCCTAGTTTCAATTCACTGTGTGTTACCTTCTGTCTTGAAGTAAGTACCTCTTGTTCAATTACTGTGTGTTACCTTCTGTATTGAAAGTGAGTACCTCTTGTTTCAATTACTGTGTGTTACCCTCTGTATTGGAAGTGAGTACCCTTGTTTCAATTGGTGTGTGTTACCTTCTGTCTTAGGAGTGAGTACCCTAGTTTCAATTACTGTGTGTTACGTTCTGTATTGAAAGTGAGTATCCCTAGTTTCAATTACTATGTGTTACCTTCTGTCTTGGAAGTGAGTACCTCTTGTTTCAATTACTGTGTGTTACCTTCTGTATTGGAAGTGAGTACCTCTTGTTTCAATTGCTGTGTGTTACCTTCTGTCTTAGGAGTGAGTACCCCTAGTTTCAATTACTGTGTGTTACCTTCTGTATTGAAAGTGATTACCCCTAGTTTTAATCACTGTGTGTTACCTTCTGTATTGGAAGTGAGTACCCCTAGTTTCAATTACTGTGTGTTACCTTCTGTCTTGAAGTGAGCACCTCTTGTTTCAATTACTGTGTGTTACCTTCTGTATTGGAAGTGAGTACCTCTTCTTCAATTGCTGTGTGTTACCTTCTGTCTTAGGAGTGAGTACCCCTAGTTTCAATTACTGTGTTACTTTTGTATTGAAAGTGAGTACCCCTAGTTTCAATTACTGTGTGTTACTTTCTGTCTTGGAAGTGAGTACCCCTAGTTTCAATTACTGTGTGTTACTTTCTGTCTTGGAAGTTAGTACCCCTAGTTTCACATACTGTGTGTTACCTTCTGTCTTAGAAGTGAGTACCTCTTGTTTCAATTACTGTGTATTACCTTCTGTCTTGGAAGTAAGTACCTCTTGTTTCAATTACTGTGTGTTACCTTCTGTCTTGGAAGTTAGTACCTCTTGTTTCAATTACTGTGTGTTACCTTCTGTATTGGGAGTGAGTACCCCTAGTTTCAATTACTATGTTTTACCTTCTCTATTAGAAGTAAGTACCTCTAGTTTCAATTACTGTGTGTTACTTTCTGTCTTGGGAGTGAGTACCCCTAGTTTCAATTACTGTGTGTTACCTTCTGTCTTGGAAGTAAGTACCTCTTGTTTCAATTACTGTGTGTTACCTTCTGTTTTGGAAGTGAGTACCTCTTGTTTCAATTACTGTGTGTTACTTTCTGTCTTGGAAGTGAGTTTCTCTTGTTTCAATTACTGTGTGTTACCTTCTGTATTGAAAGTGAGTAACCCTAGATTCAATTACTGTGTGTTACCTTCTGTATTGAAAGTGAGTATCCCTAGTTTCAATTACTATGTGTTACTTTCTGTCTTGGGAGTGAGTACCCCTAGTTTCAATTACTGTGTGTTACCTTCTGTCTTGGAAGTAAGTACCTCTTGTTTCAATTACTGTGTGTTACCTTCTGTATTGAAAGTAAGTACCTCTTGTTTCAATTATTGTGTGTTACCTTCTGTATTGGAAGTGAGTACCTCTTGTTTCAATTGGTGTGTGTTACCTTCTGTCTTAGGAGTGAGTACCCCTAGTTTCAATTACTGTGTGTTACCTTCTGTATTGAAAGTGAGTATCCCTAGTTTCACCACTATGTGTTACCTTCTGTCTTGGAAGTGAGTACCTCTTGTTTCAATTACTGTGTGTTACCTTCTGTATTGGAAGTGAGTACCCTTGTTTCAATTGCTGTGTGTTACCTTCTGTCTTAGGAGTGAGTACCCCTAGTTTCAATTACTGTGTGTTACCTTCTGTATTGAAAGTGATTACCCCTAGTTTTAATCACTGTGTGTTACCTTCTGTATTGGAAGTGAGTACCTCTTGTTTCAATTACTGTGTGTTACCTTCTGTATTGGAAGTGAGTACCTCTTCTTCAATTGCTGTGTGTTACCTTCTGTCTTAGGAGTGAGTACCCTAGTTTCAATTACTGTGTGTTACTTTTTGTATTGAAAGTGAGTACCCTTTGTTTCAATTACTGTGTGTTACCTTCTGTATTGGAAGTGAGTACCTCTTGTTTCAATTGCTGTGTGTTACCTTCTGTCTTAGGAGTGAGTACCCCCAGTTTCAATTACTGTGTGTTACCTTCTGTCTTAGAAGTGAGTACCTCTTGTTTCAATTACTGTGTATTACCTTCTGTCTTGGAAGTAAGTACCTCTTGTTTCAATTACTGTGTGTTACCTTCTGTCTTGGAAGTAAGTACCTCTTGTTTCAATTACTGTGTGTTACCTTCTGTCTTGGAAGTGAGTACCTCTTGTTTCAATTACTGTGTGTTACTTTCTCTCTTGGAAGTGAGTTTCTCTTCTTTCAATTACTGTGTGTTACCTTCTGTATTGAAAGTGAGTAACCCTAGATTCAATTACTGTGTGTTACCTTCTGTATTGAAAGTGAGTATCCCTAGTTTCAATTACTATGTGTTACCTTGTGTCTTGGAAGTAAGTACCTCTTGTTTTAATTACTGTGTGTTACCTTCTGTATTGGAAGTGAGTACCTCTTGTTTCAATTACTGTGTGCTACCATCTGTATTGGAAGTGAGTACCCCTAGTTTCAATTACTATGTTTTACCTTCTCTATTAGAAGTAAGTTCCCCTAGTTTCAATTACTGTGTGTTACTTTCTGTCTTGGGAGTGAGTACCCTAGTTTCAATTACTGTGTGTTACCTTCTGTCTTGGAAGTAAGTACCTCTTGTTTCAATTACTGTGTGTTACCTTCTGTATTGAAAGTGAGTACCTCTTGTTTCAATTACTGTGTGTTACCTTCTGTATTGGAAGTGAGTACCTCTTGTTTCAATTGGTGTGTGTTACCTTCTGTCTTAGGAGTGAGTACCCTAGTTTCAATTACTGTGTGTTACCTTCTGTATTGAAAGTGAGTATCCCTAGTTTCAATTACTATGTGTTACCTTCTGTCTTGGAAGTGAGTACCTCTTGTTTCAATTACTGTGTGTTACCTTCTGTATTGGAAGTGAGTACCCCTAGTTTCAATTACTATGTTTTACCTTCTCTATTAGAAGTAAGTTCCCCTAGTTTCAATTACTGTGTGTTACCTTCTGTATTGGAAGTGAGTACCTCTTGTTTCAATTGGTGTGTGTTACCTTCTGTCTTAGGAGTGAGTACCCCTAGTTTCAATTACTGTGTGTTACCTTCTGTATTGAAAGTGAGTATCCCTAGTTTCAATTACTATGTGTTACCTTCTGTCTTGGAAGTGAGTACCTCTTGTTTCAATTACTGTGTGTTACTTTCTGTCTTGGAAGTGAGTTCTCTTGTTTCAATTACTGTGTGTTACCTTCTGTATTGAAAGTGAGTAACCCTAGATTCAATTACTGTGTGTTACCTTCTGTCTTGGGAGTGAGTACCTCTTGTTTCAATTACTGTGTGTTACCTTCTGTCTTGGAAGTGAGTACCTCTTCTTTCAATTACTGTGTGTTACCTTCTGTCTTGGGAGTAAGTACCTCTTGTTTCAATTACTGTGTGTTACCTTCTGTCTTGTAAGTGAGTACCTCTTGTTTCAATAACTGTGTGTTACCTTCTGTATTGAAAGTGAGTACACCTAGTTTAAATTACTGTGTGTTACCTTCTGTCGTGGAAGTGAGTACCTCTTGTTTCAATTACTGTGTGCTACCATCTGTATTGGAAGTGAGTACCCCTAGTTTCAATTACTATGTTTTACCTTCTCTATTAGAAGTAAGTACCTCTAGTTTCAATTACTGTGTGTTACTTTCTGTCTTGGGAGTGAGTACCCCTAGTTTCAATTACTGTGTGTTACCTTCTGTCTTGGAAGTAAGTACCTCTTGTTTCAATTACTGTGTGTTACCTTCTGTCTTGGAAGTGAGTACCTCTTGTTTCAATTACTGTGTGTTACTTTCTGTCTTGGAAGTGAGTTTCTCTTGTTTCAATTACTGTGTGTTACCTTCTGTATTGAAAGTGAGTAACCCTAGATTCAATTACTGTGTGTTACCTTCTGTATTGAAAGTGAGTATCCCTAGTTTCAATTACTATGTGTTACTTTCTGTCTTGGGAGTGAGTACCCCTAGTTTCAATTACTGTGTGTTACCTTCTGTCTTGGAAGTAAGTACCTCTTGTTTCAATTACTGTGTGTTACCTTCTGTATTGAAAGTAAGTACCTCTTGTTTCAATTATTGTGTGTTACCTTCTGTATTGGAAGTGAGTACCTCTTGTTTCAATTGGTGTGTGTTACCTTCTGTCTTAGGAGTGAGTACCCCTAGTTTCAATTACTGTGTGTTACCTTCTGTATTGAAAGTGAGTATCCCTAGTTTCAATTACTATGTGTTACCTTCTGTCTTGGAAGTGAGTACCTCTTGTTTCAATTACTGTGTGTTACCTTCTGTATTGGAAGTGAGTACCTCTTGTTTCAATTGCTGTGTGTTACCTTCTGTCTTAGGAGTGAGTACCCCTAGTTTCAATTACTGTGTGTTACCTTCTGTATTGAAAGTGATTACCCCTAGTTTTAATCACTGTGTGTTACCTTCTGTATTGGAAGTGAGTACCTCTTGTTTCAATTACTGTGTGTTACCTTCTGTATTGGAAGTGAGTACCTCTTCTTTCAATTGCTGTGTGTTACCTTCTGTCTTAGGAGTGAGTACCCCTAGTTTCAATTACTGTGTGTTACTTTTTGTATTGAAAGTGAGTACCTCTTGTTTCAATTACTGTGTGTTACCTTCTGTATTGGAAGTGAGTACCTCTTGTTTCAATTGCTGTGTGTTACCTTCTGTCTTAGGAGTGAGTACCCCCAGTTTCAATTACTGTGTGTTACCTTCTGTCTTAGAAGTGAGTACCTCTTGTTTCAATTACTGTGTATTACCTTCTGTCTTGGAAGTAAGTACCTCTTGTTTCAATTACTGTGTGTTACCTTCTGTCTTGGAAGTAAGTACCTCTTGTTTCAATTACTGTGTGTTACCTTCTGTCTTGGAAGTGAGTACCTCTTGTTTCAATTACTGTGTGTTACTTTCTCTCTTGGAAGTGAGTTTCTCTTCTTTCAATTACTGTGTGTTACCTTCTGTATTGAAAGTGAGTAACCCTAGATTCAATTACTGTGTGTTACCTTCTGTATTGAAAGTGAGTATCCCTAGTTTCAATTACTATGTGTTACCTTGTGTCTTGGAAGTAAGTACCTCTTGTTTTAATTACTGTGTGTTACCTTCTGTATTGGAAGTGAGTACCTCTTGTTTCAATTACTGTGTGCTACCATCTGTATTGGAAGTGAGTACCCCTAGTTTCAATTACTATGTTTTACCTTCTCTATTAGAAGTAAGTTCCCCTAGTTTCAATTACTGTGTGTTACTTTCTGTCTTGGGAGTGAGTACCCCTAGTTTCAATTACTGTGTGTTACCTTCTGTCTTGGAAGTAAGTACCTCTTGTTTCAATTACTGTGTGTTACCTTCTGTATTGAAAGTGAGTACCTCTTGTTTCAATTACTGTGTGTTACCTTCTGTATTGGAAGTGAGTACCTCTTGTTTCAATTGGTGTGTGTTACCTTCTGTCTTAGGAGTGAGTACCCCTAGTTTCAATTACTGTGTGTTACCTTCTGTATTGAAAGTGAGTATCCCTAGTTTCAATTACTATGTGTTACCTTCTGTCTTGGAAGTGAGTACCTCTTGTTTCAATTACTGTGTGTTACCTTCTGTATTGGAAGTGAGTACCCCTAGTTTCAATTACTATGTTTTACCTTCTCTATTAGAAGTAAGTTCCCCTAGTTTCAATTACTGTGTGTTACTTTCTGTCTTGGGAGTGAGTACCCCTAGTTTCAATTACTGTGTGTTACCTTCTGTCTTGGAAGTAAGTACCTCTTGTTTCAATTACTGTGTGTTACCTTCTGTATTGAAAGTGAGTACCTCTTGTTTCAATTACTGTGTGTTACCTTCTGTATTGGAAGTGAGTACCTCTTGTTTCAATTGGTGTGTGTTACCTTCTGTCTTAGGAGTGAGTACCCCTAGTTTCAATTACTGTGTGTTACGTTCTGTATTGAAAGTGAGTATCCCTAGTTTCAATTACTATGTGTTACCTTCTGTCTTGGAAGTGAGTACCTCTTGTTTCAATTACTGTGTGTTACCTTCTGTATTGGAAGTGAGTACCTCTTGTTTCAATTGCTGTGTGTTACCTTCTGTCTTAGGAGTGAGTACCCCTAGTTTCAATTACTGTGTGTTACCTTCTGTATTGAAAGTGATTACCCCTAGTTTTAATCACTGTGTGTTACCTTCTGTATTGGAAGTGAGTACCCCTAGTTTCAATTACTGTGTGTTACCTTCTGTCTTGGAAGTGAGTACCTCTTGTTTCAATTACTATGTGTTACCTTCTGTCTTGGAAGTGAGTACCTCTTGTTTCAATTACTGTGTGTTACTTTCTGTCTTGGAAGTGAGTTTCTCTTGTTTCAATTACTGTGTGTTACCTTCTGTATTGAAAGTGAGTAACCCTAGATTCAATTACTGTGTGTTACCTTCTGTCTTGGGAGTGAGTACCTCTTGTTTCAATTACTGTGTGTTACCTTCTGTCTTGGAAGTGAGTACCTCTTCTTTCAATTACTGTGTGTTACCTTCTGTCTTGGGAGTAAGTACCTCTTGTTTCAATTACTGTGTGTTACCTTCTGTCTTGTAAGTGAGTACCTCTTGTTTCAATAACTGTGTGTTACCTTCTGTATTGAAAGTGAGTACACCTAGTTTAAATTACTGTGTGTTACCTTCTGTCGTGGAAGTGAGTACCTCTTGTTTCAATTACTGTGTGCTACCATCTGTATTGGAGTGAGTACCCTAGTTTCAATTACTATGTTTTACCTTCTCTATTAGAAGTAAGTACCTCTAGTTTCAATTACTGTGTGTTACTTTCTGTCTTGGGAGTGAGTACCCCTAGTTTCAATTACTGTGTGTTACCTTCTGTCTTGGAAGTAAGTACCTCTTGTTTCAATTACTGTGTGTTACCTTCTGTCTTGGAAGTGAGTACCTCTTGTTTCAATTACTGTGTGTTACTTTCTGTCTTGGAAGTGAGTTTCTCTTGTTTCAATTACTGTGTGTTACCTTCTGTATTGAAAGTGAGTAACCCTAGATTCAATTACTGTGTGTTACCTTCTGTATTGAAAGTGAGTATCCCTAGTTTCAATTACTATGTGTTACTTTCTGTCTTGGGAGTGACCCCTAGTTTCAATTACTGTGTGTTACCCTTCTGTCTTGGAAGTAAGTACCTCTTGTTTCAATTACTGTGTTTACCTTCTGTATTGAAAGTAAGTACCCTTGTTTCAATTATTGTGTGTTACCTTCTGTATTGGAGTGAGTACCTCTTGTTTCAATTGGTGTGTGTTACCTTCTGTCTTAGGAGTGAGTACCCTAGTTTCAATTACTGTGTGTTACCTTCTGTATTGAAAGTGAGTATCCCTAGTTTCAATTACTATGTGTTACCTTCTGTCTTGGAAGTGAGTACCTCTTGTTTCAATTACTGTGTGTTACCTTCTGTATTGGAAGTGAGTACCTCTTGTTTCAATTGCTGTGTGTTACCTTCTGTCTTAGGAGTGAGTACCCCTAGTTTCAATTACTGTGTGTTACCTTCTGTATTGAAAGTGATTACCTAGTTTTAATCACTGTGTGTTACCTTCTGTATTGGAAGTGAGTACCTCTTGTTTCAATTACTGTGTGTTACCTTCTGTGATTGGAAGTGAGTACCTCTTCTTTCAATTGCTGTGTGTTACCTTCTGTCTTGGGAGTGAGTACCCCTAGTTTCAATTACTGTGTGTTACTTTGTATTGAAAGTGAGTACCTCTTGTTTCAATTACTGTGTGTTACCTTCTGTATTGGAGGTGAGTACCTCTTGTTTCAATTGCTGTGTGTTACCTTCTGTCTTAGGGTGAGTACCCCAGTTTCAATTACTGTGTGTTACCTTCTGTCTTAGAAGTGAGTACCTCTTGTTTCAATTACTGTGTATTACCTTCTGTCTTGGAAGTAAGTACCTCTTGTTTCAATTACTGTGTGTTACCTTCTGTCTTGGAAGTAAGTACCTCTTGTTTCAATTACTGTGTGTTACCTTCTGTCTTGGAAGTGAGTACCTCTTGTTTCAATTACTGTGTGTTACTTTCTCTCTTGGAGTGAGTTTCTCTTCTTTCAATTACTGTGTGTTACCTTCTGTATTGAAAGTGAGTAACCCTAGATTCAATTACTGTGTGTTACCTTCTGTATTGGAAGTGAGTATCCCTAGTTTCAATTACTATGTGTTACCTTGTGTCTTGGAAGTAAGTACCTCTTGTTTTAATTACTGTGTGTTACCTTCTGTATTGGAAGTGAGTACCTCTTGTTTCAATTACTGTGTGCCACCATCTGTATTGGAAGTGAGCACCCTAGTTTCAATTACTATGTTTTACCTTCTCTATTAGAGTAAGTTCCCTAGTTTCAATTACTGTGTGTTACTTTCTGTCTTGGGAGTGAGGTACCCCTAGTTTCAATTACTGTGTGTTACCTTCTGTCTTGGAAGTAAGTACCTCTTGTTTCAATTACTGTGTGTTACCTTCTGTATTGAAAGTGAGTACCTCTTGTTTCAATTACTGTGTGTTACCCTTCTGTATTGGAAGTGGTACCTCTTGTTTCAATTGGTGTGTGTTACCTTCTGTCTTGGGGTGAGTACCCCTAGTTTCAATTACTGTGTGTTACCTTCTGTATTGAAAGTGAGTATCCCTAGTTTCAATTACTATGTGTTACCTTCTGTCTTGGAAGTGAGTACCTCTTGTTTCAATTACTGTGTGTTACCTTCTGTATTGGAAGTGAGCACCCTAGTTTCAATTACTATGTTTTACCTTCTCTATTAGAAGTAAGTTCCCCTAGTTTCAATTACTGTGTGTTACTTTCTGTCTTGGGAGTGAGTACCCCTAGTTTCAATTACTGTGTGTTACCTTCTGTCTTGGAAGTAAGTACCTCTTGTTTCAATTACTGTGTGTTACCTTCTGTATTGAAAGTGAGTACCTCTTGTTTCAATTACTGTGTGTTACCTTCTGTATTGGAAGTGAGTACCTCTTGTTTCAATTGGTGTGTGTTACCTTCTGTCTTGGGAGTGAGTACCCCTAGTTTCAATTACTGTGTGTTACGTTCTGTATTGAAAGTGAGTATCCCTAGTTTCAATTACTATGTGTTACCTTCTGTCTTGGAAGTGAGTACCTCTTGTTTCAATTACTGTGTGTTACCTTCTGTATTGGAAGTGAGTACCTCTTGTTTCAATTGCTGTGTGTTACCTTCTGTCTTGGGGTGAGTACCTAGTTTCAATTACTGTGTGTTTACCTTCTGTATTGAGAGTGATTACCTAGTTTTAATCACTGTGTGTTACCTTCTGTATTGGAAGTGAGTACCCCTAGTTTCAATTACTGTGTGTTACCTTCTGTCTTGGAAGTGAGTACCTCTTGTTTCAATTACTGTGTGTTACCTTCTGTATTGGAAGTGAGTACCTCTTCTTTCAATTGCTGTGTGTTACCTTCTGTCTTAGGAGTGAGTACCCCTAGTTTCAATTACTGTGTGTTACTTTTTGTATTGAAAGTGAGTACCCCTAGTTTCAATTACTGTGTGTTACTTTCTGTCTTGGAAGTGAGTACCCCTAGTTTCAATTACTGTGTGTTACTTTCTGTCTTGGAAGTTAGTACCCCTAGTTTCACATACTGTGTGTTACCTTCTGTCTTAGAAGTGAGTACCTCTTGTTTCAATTACTGTGTATTACCTTCTGTCTTGGAAGTAAGTACCTCTTGTTTCAATTACTGTGTGTTACCTTCTGTCTTGGAAGTTAGTACCTCTTGTTTCAATTACTGTGTGTTACCTTCTGTATTGGGAGTGAGTACCCCTAGTTTCAATTACTGTGTGTTACCTTCTGTCTTGGAAGTAAGTACCTCTTGTTTCAATTACTGTGTGTTACTTTCTGTATTTGGAGTGAGTACCACTAATTTCAATTACTGTGTGTTATCTTCTGTCGTGGAAGTGAGTACCTCTTGTTTCAATTACTGTGTGTTACCTTCTATCTTGGAAGTGAGTACCTTTAGTTTTAATTACTGTGTGTAACCTTCTATCTTGGAATTGAGTACCTCTTGTTTCAATTACTGTGTATTACCTTCTGTATTGGAAGTGAGTACCTCTTGTTTCAATTACTGTTTGTTACCTTCTGTCTTGGAAGTGAGTATTTCTTGTTTCAATTACTCTGTGTTACCTTCTGTATTGGAAGTGAGTACCCCTAGTTTCAATTACTGTGTGTTACCTTCTGTCTTGGAAGTGAGTACCCCTAGTTTCAATTACTGTGTGTAACCTTCTGTCTTGGGAGTGAGTACCCCTAGTTTCAATTACTGTGTGTAACCTTCTCTCTTGGAAGTGAGTACCTCTTGTTTCAATTACTGTGTGTTACCTTCTGTATTGGGAGTGAGTACCCCTAGTTTCAATTACTGTGTGTTACCTTCTGTCTTGGAAGTGAGTACCTCTTGTTTCAATTACTGTGTGTTACTTTCTGTATTTGGAGTGAGTACCACTAGTTTCAACTTCTGTGTGTTACCTTCTGTCTTATGAGTGAGTACCCCTAGTTTCAATTACTGTGTGTTACCTTCGGTATTGAAAGTGAGTACCCCTAGTTTTAATCACTGTGTGTTACCTTCTGTATTGGAAGTGAGTACTTCTAGTTTCAATTACTGTGTGTTACCTTCTGTATTGGAAGTGAGTACCTGTTGTTTGAATTACTGCGCGTTACCTTCTGTCTTGGGTGTGAGTACCTTTAGTTTCAATTACTGTGTGTTACCATCTGTCTTGGAAGTGAGTACCTCTGGTTTCAATTACTGTGTGTTACCTTCTGTATTGGAAGTGAGTACCTCTAGTTTCAATTACTGTGTGTAACCTTCTGTCTTGGAAGTGAGTACCCCTAGTTTCAATTACTGTTTGTTACCATCTGTCTTGGAAGTGAGTACCTATTGTTTCAATGACTGTGTGTTACCTTCTGTCTTGGAAGTGAGTACCTCTTGTTTCAATTGCTGTGTGTTACCTTCTGTATTGAAAGTGATTACCCCTAGTTTTAATCACTGTGTGTTACCTTCTGTATTGGAAGTGAGTACCCCTAGTTTCAATTACTGTGTGTTACCTTCTGTCTTGGAATTGTGAGTACCTCTTGTTTCAATTACTGTGTGTTACCTTCTGTCTTGGAAGTGAGTAAGTCTTGTTTCAATTACTGTGTGTTACTTTCTATCTTGGGAGTGAGTACCCCTAGTTTTAATTACTGTGTGTTACCTTCTGTCTTGGAAGTGAGTACCTCTAGTTTCAATTACTGTGTGTAACCTTCTGTCTTGGAAGTGAGTACCCCTAGTTTCAATTACTGTGTGTTACCTTCTGTCTTGGAAGTTAATACCTCTTGTTTCAATTACTGTGTGTTACTTTCTGTCTTGGGAGTGAGTACCCCTAGTTTCAATTACTGTGTGTTACCGTCTGTCTTGGAAGTGAGTACCTCTTGTTTCAATTACTGTGTGTTACTTTCTGTATTTGGAGTGAGTACCACTAGTTTCAATTACTGTGTGTTACCTTCTGTCGTGGAAGTGAATACCTCTTGTTTCAATTATTGTGTGTTACCTTCTGTCTTGGAAGTAAGTACCTCTTGTTTCAATTACTGTGTGTTACCTTCTGTATTGGAAGTGAGTACCTCTTCTTTCAATTGCTGTGTGTTACCTTCTGTCTTAGGAGTGAGTACCCTTAGTTTCAATTACTGTGTGTTACCTTCTGTATTGAAAGTGAGTACCCCTAGTTTTAATCACTGTGTGTTATCTTCTGTATTGGAAGTGAGTACCTCTTGTTTCTATTACTGTGTGTTACCTTCTCTCTTGGAAGTGAGTGCCTCTTGTTTCAATTACTGTGCGTTACCTTTTGTCTTGGGAGTGAGTACCCCTAGTTTCAATTACTGTGTGTTACCATCTGTCTTGGAAGTGAGTACCTCTTTTTTCAATTACTGTGTGTTACCATCTGTCTTGGAAGTGAGTACCTCTTGTTTCAATTACTGTGTGTTACCTTCTGTATTGGAAGTGAGTACCTCTAGTTTCAATTACTGTGTGTTACTTTCTGTGTTGGAAGTGAGTACCCCTAGTTTCAATTACTGTTTGTTACTTTCTGTCTTGGAAGTTAGTACCCCTAGTTTCAATTACTTTGTGTTACCTTCTGTATTGGGAGTGAGTACCCCTAGTTTCAATTACTGTGTGTTACCTTCTGTCTTGGGAGTGAGTACCCCTAGTTTCAATTACTGTGTGTAACCTTCTGTCTTGGAAGTGAGTACCTCTTGTTTCAATTACTGTGTGTTACTTTCTGTCTTGGGAGTGAGTACCTCTTGTTTCAATTACTGTGTGTTACCTTCTGTATTGGAGTGAGTACCCCTAGTTTCAATTACTGTGTGTTACCTTCTGTCTTGGAAGTGAGTACCTCTTGTTTCAATTACTGTGTGTTATTTTCTGTATTTGGAGTGAGTACCCCTAGTTTTAATCACTGTGTGTTACCTTCTGTATTGGAAGTGAGTACTCCTAGTTTCAATTACTGTGTGTTACCTTCTGTATTGGAAGTGAGTACCTGTTGTTTGAATTACTGTGCGTTACCTTCTGTCTTGGGTGTGAGTACCTTTAGTTTCAATTACTGTGTGTTACCATCTGTCTTGGAACTGAGTACCCCTAGTTTCAGTTACTGTGTGTTACCTTCTGTCTTGGAAGTAAGTACCTCTTGTTTCAATTACTGTGTGTTACCTTCTGTCTTGGAAGTGAGTACCTCTTGTTTCAATTACTGTGTGTTACCTTCTGTATTTGGAGTGAATACCCCTAGTTTAAATTACTGTGTGTTATTTTCTGTCTTGGAAGTGAGTACCCCTAGTTTCAATTACTGTGTGTTACATTCTGTCTTGGAAGTGAGTACCTCTTGTTTCAATTACTGTGTGTTACCTTCTGTCTTGGAAGTGAGTACCTCTTGTTTCAATTACTGTGTGTTACCTTCTGTATTGGGAGTGAGTACCCCTAGTTTCAATTACTGTGTGTTACCTTCTGTCTTGGAAGTGAGTACCTCTTGTTTCAATTACTGTGTGTTACTTTCTGTATTTGGAGTGAGTACCCCTAGTTTCAATTACTGTGTGTTACCTTCTGTCTTAGGAGTGAGTACCCCTAGTTTCAATTACTGTGTGTTACCTTCTGTATTGAAAGTGATTACCCCTAGTTTTAATCACTGTGTGTTACCTTCTGTATTGGAAGTGAGTACCCCTAGTTTCAATTACTGTGTGTTACCTTCTGTCTTTGAAGTGAGTACCTCTTGTTTCAATTACTGTGTGTTACCTTCTGTATTGGAACTGAATGCTCGTAGTTTTTATTACTGTTTGTTATTCTAAACGCCATACGTATCCTGTCATGGTAATTGTGTTTTTTACAGCAAATGAAATACAAATTTGTTGTTTTACCTTTCTATGTTCCACAACTATTGTATTAGCAATCACTTAGACGACATGAAAAGTCTGTTTTCTCTGTTACCTGATTTAGAGTCACTAAGCTTTTTAATATATCTTTTCAGTTAAGTTTAATATGTATCGTTATCTGTGTTTATAAACTGGTCGTACGTTAAAGCACACATTTAAGATTCATTGAATGTTGACATTCAACGATTGATCACAACAAGTTGATATACATGGCTGCCTGCGAACCAAGCTCTATTCATTACCGAGTTTCTCTGCTGTGCTTCTTTGTCTCGCTCTGCTTTAAGTAATTTATTGTTTTTGACTAAGGTAGCTTTGTGAAAAAACTTATCATTTGAAGTTCTGATCACACCGTACTGCTACTGTTTGTTCCTCTTCTAAACTATTTGGAATTTAGTATATTTTCTTGGTGAGCGTCAGGGTCAGAGACCTCAAGGTTCGTACACTGCCATCCCACATTTAGAAGTACTGACCTGAGTGAGAACAATTGGGCTGCAGTACCCATCGCTTACACAGT
Source organism: Tachypleus tridentatus (assembly GCF_004210375.1). Taxonomy (NCBI): domain Eukaryota; kingdom Metazoa; phylum Arthropoda; class Merostomata; order Xiphosura; family Limulidae; genus Tachypleus; species Tachypleus tridentatus. The sequence continues at coordinate 170,193,723 of NC_134831.1, forward strand.
TACTATTAACCAAATAGCTGGAATTATTGTCACTGTTATAACGCACCCTCATTTAACAGAGTGAAGCTTGTTCAGCGGTGTTTGTACAGCTCAAAAATTGGACCTTATGACAAGAAACTCAGAACGTTAACTACGCCCAAACCCCATTTTGTCAATAATAACAAACATGGGGTAAAGTTTCCGATTCTCGTAGCACAAATGAGTAGGAAATTCAGAGTTACATCTCAGCAACTGATAGTGTTCTTATCACATCATGGTGTCATTAAATTTAAAAATACGTTCACGTACTGAATGTCTGTTTATATTTTCACCGCTTTTCCCCGTGAGAGATAATCATATACGTTAGTTTTTAAATGTTCGTTGGGTAGGGCTTAACCTAGTGATATAGCGTGCTCGGACCGTGAATCCGAGGGTTCGTGGCTCGGGTCTCATTTCGCGTTATAAGAATGACAACCAAATCACAATATTTGAAGAGACAAGAGTTGGCGGCGGGTGATATTGTCTAGTTCCCTCTTGTATAAGTGGGCATTCACACCATTCGTATGCATTTCTTGCCCATATTATAATTCACTTCTTTAGCAACGCGAGACATTAATATTGAAATCACACTAAAGTCGCACTGCTTGTTCGAAGATCATCGTATAAACAAATCGAGTACCCACCATGGCACAATCATGATTGCGGACTTACAGCGTTCGAAACCGGGTTTGGATACGCGTGGTGAGCAAAGCATAGATAGCCCATTATATGGCTTTGTGCTTAAATTTAAACAAATGAATAAATCAAGTTATTTTCTGATGTAAGTTTCTCATACTGCAACAATAAACACTATTCCGTCACTGACCAATCAGAAATAATCTTATTTTTTTACTGGTGTACACTATAAAGGGAAAGTATCTAATAAATTTAAAAAAAATATTATTATTATATATTTTTTGAATTTTGCCAAAAAACTACATGAGGGCTATTTGCGCTAGCCGTCTCTAATTTAGCAAGGTAAGACTAGAGGGATGTCAGCTAGTCATCACCACCCACCGCTAACTCTTGGGCTACTCTTTTTACCAACGAATAGTGGGATTGACCTTAACATTATAACGCCCCCACGGCTGAAAGGACGAGCCTGTTTGGTGCGACAGGGATTCGAACCCACGACTCTTAGATTACGAGTCGAACGCCGTAACACACCTGGCCATCCCGGGCCAAATTAAAGAAGGAATGCTATTGGATGGAGTATTGTAGCGATAAATGAAAGACAGTTTCTCTAACAAAATCACACTAGGCACGTTATTACAAAGGGCAACATTTTTTGAGGAAAATTAAATTTTCTGTAATTACACGATCTGAATGTGAAGGGGTTAAAGTTGAAGACGTTTCGCAAATATTATATATATTTTTGACGCTTTCGAAACAGACATTTTAAAAACATAACAACATGAAAAGTGTAATTGTCTTCTTATAGCAAAGCCACCTTGGGCTATCTGGTAAGTCCATCAAGGTGAATCGAACCCCTGATTTGAGCGTTGTAAGTCCATTGACTTACCGCTGTACCAGCGGAGAACACAACATGAAAATGTTCGTGACGTTTTCTTAGTTAATGCGCAAGAAAAACAATGGATCAAGCGTTGAAAAGTTTCGTATTTCTCAAAATGAATACGTAAATAAACAGAGTAAACAGCAAAATTAATGTCTCACTTCGCTTAGGTTCTTTTGTGTTATTATTGACCATACGTAACATATCTTCTGAACAGTGTTAATAAATATCGATACTCCTCTGATTAACAGCTTTTACTAGGAATGGTTACGCCTAAACTTAAATGTAAATAAACAACAAAATTAATATCTCACTTCGCTTAGGTTCTTTATTGTGTTTTTAACCTAGCCACTCCTAGGTTTAGGCTAAGCCTAATCCTAAACGTAAATAAACAACATTTTAATGTCTCACTTCGCTCAGGTTCTTTTTTGTTATTATTGGCCATGTGTAACATGTCTTCTGTACACTGTTAGTAAATATCGATATTGCTCTGATCAACAGTTCTAAACTATGGGTGGCTAAGCCTAAACCTCAGGTAGCTAAGGCTAAACCTTAAAGCGTATTATGACCTTGCTGTTTTGGTATAAGATACTGTTTCGGTTGAACTTGTTTATTTTAGAGCAAATATGCGCATGCTATTTACCGCTGGAAATTGAACTCCAATTTTTATCGTTGTAACTACTTAAACTTACCGTTGACCCAGATGGGGATTTTCAGATTATAAATAGCAGCTAATAAAACTTTACTTCTATTAGATTTAGCATTCATGTTTTCCTCACTCTGGTCCACCACGGTGGGTCAGCAGAAAAGATATGGACTTATAGTGCCAAAATCTGGGTTACGATTTTAAGCGATAGACAGATGGTATAAAACTTATGGCTTTTCGTAAAATAAATAAAACAGCTTCCATCTTGTGGTGATGTATATATTATAATATGATGCAAATTGGACTTCTAAAAAAACCACGAACAACAGAAAACTAGATGATTCGGCATGACCAGTTTATTAAGGCTTGTAACCTGAGGGTCGCGGGTTCGAATTCCCATCATACTAAACTACTCGCCCTCTCAGCCGTGGGGATGTTATAATGCGATAGTCAATCCTACTATTCGTTGGTAAAAGAGTAGCTCAAGAGTTGGCTGTGGGTCGTGTGTGTGTGTGTTCTTATAGCAAAGCTACATCAGGTCATCTCCTGAGTCCACCAAGGGGACTCGAGCCCCTGATTTTAACATTGTAAATCCTTAGACTTACCACTGTACCAGCGGGAGACGCGGCGGGTGGTGATGACTACCTGCTTCCCTCTAGTCTTACACTGATAAATTAGTGACGGATAGCACAGACAGCTCTCATGTATTTTTGCGTGAAATTCAAAAACAAACATACAGAAAATTAGATAAGTTTCAGGAACGTTTCGAACATTCATTCGCTTCACATGAATAAAATATTTATTTTGGTTTAAAATTATTTCACACATAAAGGTCCCCTGGGGACACAGCAGTATGTCTGCGGACTCACACCGTTAAAAATCGAGTTTCGATAGCCGTGGTGGGCAGAGCACAGATAGCCCTTTGTGTAGCTTTGTGTTTAATTCTAAAGAAACACATATAAGGAACAGTCTAAAGGGACTAAATAACCCTTCTACGTATCAGTGTTTCATACAACTATTCCAAGTGTTTGGTCACCTTAAATGAAGGACGTTATTGTTAAACCTATTTATAAATCAGGCCAGGTAAAGAATATCAAAGAATCTCATTTTTCAAATGCATTTATTAAACAAGTTTAACCATTTACTTCACTCTGAAAAACAACGCCAAAATCAGGGGTTCGATTCCCCTCGGTGGACTCAACAGCTAGCCCAATGTGGCTTTACTTTAATAAAACACACACACATACTTGATGCTTCATCAAGTGTTTTTTATTGTATTTATGTTGAAATACCAAACCACCAGGTGTTCTTCTTTCCATGGTCATTTTCTCGTTTCAGAGCAGCAGTTCCTAGAATATTTTTCCCGCGTTACGTTATAGTAATAGATCCTGGTGCAAGATAAATATTTTTTAAAATTGCATTTAAAGAGAATTTTCTGAAAAGAGAGAGGGAAAAAAGATGCGCAGTTTTCCTTTACGAGGGTTACTCGTGACATTCACAGCCTAGAAAGATAAAACTCCATAATATTTTGTAATCTAGAAGGACATAAACTGGACTGGTGTTTGGTTCCGTCAGCGCCACAACGTGCGTGACGTGTAAGTTGTCAACACAAACAAACTCGCACTAGTGTTGTCGTCATCTGAAGAACAACCTACACAACACCTGTAACAGGACCGTGTCCAATTTTACAGTTCAGCGTAGGAGGAAACGGTGGTTTTGAAGACTTTTAAAGTCGCTCAGATCTTATCTTCGTCACACCACGTCGGGACGTTATGATCTTCGGATCACACAGCTAGAAGGTCATAAGGTGCAAGGACCGATGATGAATACTTGAAACACGTGCTCGCGTTTGTAGATATCCAATTCTTATAGGTGGGTGTTCTGCTCTCTAACACAAGAGGGAGCCGTTGACAACAGATCGTTTAGGGATTAAACCAATCTTACAGAACCGTGAAAATATGCACATTTCAGAATAGGGAGGAATAAAACCAAATATATTGATGGTTGACTTAATTTATAATTATTTACGACTTTATTGTACAAAATTCGAAGATTACAATGACAGTACTCTCTTAATTTAAATGCAAAGATCTTTCACCCAAAAAAACTTGTTGGGAAAATAGTTTTTCGTGGATAAAAAATACAAGAAGTTTAGGTTAGTGTTGTAGTGTTATGTGAAGATGTTGCTACGTGCTAAGATACAACAAATATATCCATTAGAAATATCAAAATACGAGCGTGTTATGATGAACAGATTTTGTAGTTTTAAAATAAATTATGCTAGAAATGCCCAGAGACTGAATGTAAATCTAAATCTGATGACTAAATCCCATTCCAATGACGCAAGATAATTGATAAAGTCTGTTTGTCGTGGAAAAAAAGGTCTAATAAGATACAATCGTGAGTTTTTAAACGTTTGTTCTTCTATATTTGTTCATAACCTTCGAACAGTTGGTCATTACCATTCGATTTACCTTAACAACGTAAGTTCACTTTAGAAAAATTCTCAAAGCATGTTGGAACTATGTAGAGAAGAAACGTGACGTTAAATTTATATCATTACGACAAAAAAACTAAAGTTTTTATTAATATTGTACAGATTCAGAAACAGTTATTGGTTCTAAACGTAATGTCTAAATAATATGATTCAACGAAGATTAAAAAGATACACAAAATCTTTGGGTTTAAACTCGTAAAAGGAAAACATTCCTGTGGGGTCTTACGTATGTTTAAATTTGTAATAATTGTTTATATCCGGCATCATTTATAATATTTGTTTACCTCTGGTTCCGTCAATAATAATTGTTTAACTCCAGCCTTATTTATTACAGTTCCCCGCTAGTACAGCGGTAAGTCTCCGGATTTAAAACCCTAAAATCAGCGGTTCGATTCCTCTTGGTGGTCTCACCTGCTAACGTGATGTGACTTTGCTTTATGAAAAAAAACACAACACATCCGTTTATTGTCATTGTTTATCTTTGGGCCTGTTCATAACACTTATTTAACGCCACCTCAGTTTATAATAAGTGTTTAACCCCTGCTTCGGTAACAGTAGATTCAAAGTAACGCTATTTTTACAGTCGTTCTGTCCATTTATGATATAGTGAAGTGTGGTTCTACGACATTTCGCAGCCAACAATTTAACAATCGAGCTCGTTGGCAGCGGACAGTTTCGCACCCAGGAAAATTGGCAGCGGATGATTACCCAGCCAAGCAATACGTAGTTAAGTTATGGTGTTGTTCATGATGTTACTAATGTTAACTTAACAACAAGTTAACATCCATTTGAAAATTGACGTCACTATTAAACCTGGAAAATACATATAAAATGTCTGTGTTTACTGTTAGAACTTTAACACAGGGTTTTCTCATTAAACTTTCGTTGATTTATTTTAAAACAGTTTCAAACAGTCGATTAGTAACATCATGAACAACTCAGTAACTTACGTAACATCAAACAGAGGAAAGCCGAAGGCATGCAACAATGGATACGTTTATTTATTCAATCAGGGTAGCAAGAAGGACAATCAGGTAACTTTCTACATGTGTGAAAATTACAGAACTTTGCACTGCCCAGCGCGGATTCACGTCCGAGACGATACAGTTACAGCTCGCCTCAAGGAGCACAGCCATGCACCCGATGGACCGAGACAATCCGTCCTGGAAGTTGCATCTGCATATAAAACACAGGCAGGTGCTACAGCGGAGCTGCCTATTACCATTTTGGCTAACAACACCACCACAGTAGCACCAGCTGTTGCAACAAGCCTACCACGTGCGGACAATCTCAAGCGCATGATATAGTGGACGCGCTTAAGACTACTTTAAGACTACTGCTTTAAACTGTGGACAGATATCGCAGCATGGCTGTATGATTTTGACTGTGAATAAATGTGACTACATGGCTTTATGATATACGAGTCTTTTTTTCTTAAACTGTAATGTTAATATAAATACTCGGCTAGGTAATCATCCGCTGTCAATTTTCCTGGGTGCAAAATTGTCTGCTGCCACGAGCTCGGCTGTCAAATTGTTGGCTGCCAAGAGTCGGGTGCAAAATTGTGGCTGCGAAATGTCGGGATACCAGTGAAAGTATAAGGTGTTTATACTGGTATAAATTTTTATTCAAAATTATTAATTTAAACATTTCAAGATATCTTTATCATGATACAAGCTTACCTTTTTTATTTATTAAAAATTTGTGAGTTAAAGTCAAGTTGTTATTCTTTCCGTGGCAGGAAATGTATAGCAGATATTTCAGAGGAAATCCAACTAGCTAGTAACTAGCCAACTCTTGGACTACTCTTTTACCAACAAATAGTGGGATTGACTGATACATTATAACACCTCCATGGCTGAAGGGGCAAGCATGTTTGATGTGAAGGGCATTCGAACCCGCGACCCTCGAATTATGAATCTAGTGCCTTAACCACCTGGCCATGCTGGGCCTCAATCGGTTAGCATTTATACAGTACAACCAAACATTACATGGTGGCTGTCAACGCGAAACAACAATACAAAATAGAGAAAATTCAAAAGAAATTTCATAAGGTCATTCATTTTTTCAAGAATACGTTCAAAAGTGTCACCCAACAGCTAATAAATACGATTACATCTTGATTGCATGGTCCATAAACATTTCCAATTGCTCTGGAGTTGGTGCGGCCTATTATCAGGTTGTGCTAAGACATGTATACACTACTTTATGAACAACTTATTTTCCAACTGAAAGTATAAGTTGGCATCCACCTATATTATACCCTCGAGTTATGATACGGTCTGTGTAATAGTATTTAATGACAGTAACTTTCATTTTAGTCAACAAAGCATGGCAGGCATCCTCGACGATAACTGATATGTTAAAAACACTTTTTGTGTCCTTGCGGCTTTATATCATGAGGATTTTCATAGACATAAAAGATTCAAGACATTCGTAAATTGAATGAGTAACTTATGTGCAATAGTTCAAAAAATGACTTGACCAGAACCGTACTTACTTTCTGAACATTAAGAAGAATTATGTGCCAAATATTTCTGCCGGAGATGTCTGACAGGAAACACAGGACACCTTTTGTTGCACAGGTCTTTTCCAAAACGTGAAACATTAGCTCCAGTTTTAATAAACTATTTGCCCTTACGGTTGAAGAATAAATTATAATGAATTCGAAGATGGAAAAGCTAAATATTATTGAAACTCCAGAAACTTTCAATTATTGAAGTGGACATAACAAGTGGCTTTCAAAACATAATGCATTTCTCTAGGTTATTATCGTATGACCAACTGACATGGGTAGACCCACCAAAACTAGAAGTTCTGCTACAAAGTTTCACGACAATAATTTCTTTTAAATTTAAAACATAAACGAAACAAAGTTTAACATGTTTAATTCTGATACGAGTTTGCTTATACCTTCCAGAAAAACGTTCTATTGCTTTCGTCGTAGAAATATCTGGAACTGTTCAAAAAAATAGTTTGGTTTTAAGTTACGAGATTTTTTATTATTTTGCTCCGGTTTTTTAAACATCTAATGTTAACTTATTTAAAATAAAATGTGTAATTATGTAGTTAATAACTATTAATCTTCGTTTGTTTTGAATTTCGCGCAAAGTTACACGAGGGCTATCCGCGCCAGCCGTCCCTAATTTAGTAGTGTAAGCCTAGAGGAAAGACAGCTAATCATCACCACCACTACCAACTCTTAGGCTATTCTTTTACCAACAAATAGAGGGATTGACCGTCACATTATAATGCTCTCACGGCTGGTATAATGTGGATTCGAACCCACAACCCTTAGCTTACCAGTGGAGCGCCTTAACCACCAAAGAAATTGCTCCAAACTGAAAGCTCTAAAAAAGACAAGTCAAGAAATGGTGAAGTTGAAATAACTTTAACAATTACAACACTGACAGGAGGTGTCTTAAATACAAAAAATATTGCACACCTAAGAAAGAAGTCAACTATTTATCATAACATATTGAAATGAAAAATGAAATATTGGAGAAAGTGTGTGCTCTTTTATAGCAAACCACATCAGGCTATCTGCCGTATCCACCAAGGGAAATCGAACCCCTGATTTTAGCCTTGTAAATCCGTAGGAGGGAACTACAAGGTATAACATTGGATACATAAAGTAGAAAATACCATAGATATAAGGAATAACATGGCTATAAAGCGTAGAAAATACCACAAAGAAAATGAATGGCGTTGTTAGAAAGATGGAAACATAGAAAGAACTCAGATACAAATAACTTCGGTTTACATTTATATTCTCTTTTCAAACACCATAATAATTTAGTAATTTCAATGCATACTGCAAAATCGTCAATATTGTTAATCATTTATTAGGAATACACCATCAAATCATATATAACAATATACCACAATCACAACACAGCCTAATCATGTGGACTTAAACCTCTAAAAACTGGGTTTCGATACCCATTTTAGGTGCAGCGCAACTAGATCGCTGTGTAACTTTGTGTTTAACTAGAAACAAACTTAAAACAAAAAGAGAGACTTCATTCTTTTGTTACACCTTGCTGTCTTATTGCCATATTTTATTATTCTTCAATATACACTTATTTTACAAAAAAATAGTATTATAACTATTGAATACCGTTTTTTTGTTTATTAAAGTTGGATCAGATTTCAAAGATTCCAAAAAGAAAGTTTCGTTATTCTCATTCTATTGCTTCCAAAAATATTCCAAGTAGGTTAAAACACACACACAAATTAATTGGTCGGGTGGTTAAGGTGCTTAACTCCTAATCTGAGGCTCGCAGGTTCGAGTTCCAGTCGCATAAAACATGCTTGCCCTTTCATCCGTGGGGACATTATAATGTGACGGTCAATCTAACTATTCGTTGGGAAAAGAGTAGCTTAGGAGTTGGCGGTGGGAGGTGATGAATATCTGCCTTCCCTCTAGTCTTACACTACTAAATTAGGGACGGCTAACGTAGATAGCTCTCGTGTAGCTTTGCGCGAAATTAAAAACAAACACAATTACTTTTTCTTCATCGTAAATGGTTATTTTCATTTTTTTAAGTATGTTATAAGCATAAGTTTACACAAAAAGCGGTAATATCAAACAGTACTATTGCCATAATTCATGGTGTAATGTATCCCAATTACCATTTGCCAAGGCGCGATTCATGCAATCGCTTAGGGCGCCAAAGTTGAGACAAGCAATTGTCTAAGGTCAAACATATTTTATACGCGAAGTTTTCTTTCTTTTTGTTTTATACGTCTGCTCGAGTTCAGCTGTTGTTCCAAGAAAATGTCCAACAAATGGATAAAAAAAAATTCTTTAGGACTGATTTAATGGGGATTGAATCTTTTGCTTCGGAAAGAGTTAAAAATGTCTCAGTTAGTATTACAGAATTTTTAACTCAAAAGGATAGCATGCGACATACAAAACCCTTTCTAAAATTAGGATTAAGATGCGAAATTAAATAACCATTTACAGAAATCTTAAAATGAACTAATATGCAAATAATACTTCGATGCTAAATTCTGTGAAATAAAATTTAAAAGAACTTTGATTAATATTTTATTTATATCTCGAAAGTTGTTACGAACCAATACATTATTGTAAGAAAAAGAAACAGCTAACTCCATTTCTGATTTAAAAAAAGTCTAAGAATTTATCGACTTTTAACTACAAATCTGATGATAACAAATTATTACATTTTACGACTTCTTTGTTTTTATTTTGTAATAAAACAATTATAACGTTCTAGAATACAGAAAAACGTATTCATGCTCTATAGGCTTCTTTCGTAACGGTAGGTTTAATGCCATAGGAAACAGACAATTTTTGTATTTACTTTTAGTTAGTAATAAGATATTTCTAATCTCTCAGGAATCAGGAAAGGTAATGTGTTTATTTTTGTTTCATGATGAGACATTTATAAAGTTTAATAATTTATAAAAGCACTACTTAGTGAAACGAGGCTTACGCCAAGTTTTTTTTAAAGGAGGTGCTAGGCCTTGCAAACGTTACACAAGTAAGCTTAACAATGAATGTCTTTTAGCGCTTTTGCGAGTTAGCTTTCATAAATATTCTAAATTAAATATCACACCATCGTTCACTATAATTCAGGTAACTTGTTTTCCTACTAAAAAAAAATTATAACCTTAATAAAGCAATGCAATCTTTAATAACACACCCTGTTTAGAATAAAAACTTACCAAGTGTTAATATTTGCTTAGAATTTAAATAGATACCTTCATCAATGTTTATCTTATTGGTTGTGTGTTGTTGATGATTGCTTCCGTTCATCGTATTAGGGATATATCGAAACAAGGGGTTGAGTTTGAGTGGCATAGTGATATTTCTTTTGCTTTTCATTCGCCACGATTTTCTTATGTTCTTATTCATTTCAAACCATTCTTAATAGTTCACATGGGTAAAATTATTTTAAATAACAAACAAACACATTGTATTTGTATTTATGATAAAAGCTTTGGCTGGACCTGTAATATACAAATATAAGTAACGGCAAAGCTACTAAGCCAAACTGTTTTAGAAATTCCAGTTAGGGTTGTTTAACAGTTATTTACACAAACGACATGTGAAGAAATTATAATGTCATATTCTGAGGATTTTTATGTACATTACTTATTCAACACCAAAATTCTTTGGTTAGGATGCATTATCCAAACCTACGCCATACATACAATGTCAGAAATTTTGCTGTGTAAATTATGAAACAATCACAGGGACAAGTTAGATTGAGATGATTTTTAATATATTATCTCTTTTACTAGTATTTTTCTTGACCTGTATATACACGTTTTAAGGCCAGTTTCCCCCCCCCCCCCCCCCACCGTTCTCTATCTATGGATGTAGCATTCATAGTGATCCACACCATGCTTTCAGTTACATGGTTTATGTGACCACTGCGAGATGGTCGTAGCTGGACCCTCCTCAACTGTTTTCTATCTCTACGCGTAACACAATAGTGTGTTTACAGACTACAATGTTAGAAATTGGGTTTCGATACCCATAATGGACAGAGCACAGATAGCCCATTGTGCTTAATTTCAAACACACATACTCTTGTCCTTTATCTGTGGGTATACCAACTGCAATGATCTGCACTGTGACGTAAAAAACGTGTGATAGATGTAAATGTCATCATGCACTAAATCCCTAAAAACTTCTACCAAATAAACATTCCTACGCAATTACACGAACATCCCTATGTTGTCAGACTTTTTTCTGAATAGATCAAGACATTATCTTATGAAAAAAATTCAATCAAAATTATATATTGAACACTAGAAAACTATCGTACAGGATGGACATAAACCTAAGTACCATTAAATGTTATTATTCACTTCGTGCGTTCTGGCCACCTAATACTAGGCAAATCAACAACCAACAGTTACATATACTGTTAGATTTATTTTTAAAAAAGAGGTTATAAAGTGTTAAACTATAATTATAAGTGTATATCCACATAAAGTGTAGTACAGTTTCTCAGAAAAATATCTTACATTCGAGCAAGTAAAGCTAAAAGGGGGGAAAAAACCTGACGATGACCGAAGAAGGTCGAAACGTTGTTCGCTCCTCTACATAAAAATTTTCTCAACCCAAACCAGCCGTTTTTACATTATATTTTTCTCTACAAGTGGGTTTTCTCGTCATCACTAATTATGGATGTCTTGCTTGTCGTGAGGAAAAAACCCTCCAATAGCAGTTGATTTAGTTTGGTTGTTATTAACGCAAAACTACACAATTAGTCATCTGTTCACTACCCACTACTGGTATCAAAACCTGATTTTTAGCCTCGTAAAAATTACCACTTAACCACTGGAGGGCTTAATTGTAATTGTACATTTTAGTTGTGGTGAGAACAAATTTAAGAACAAATGAATAGTGTTCTTTTTATGAGACAAAGCTCTGAACACAATTCTTATTTTAATGATACTTTAAGGTAGACTGAAGTGATAGAAATAATAATTTTGTATTATCTAAGAACAAAAATCTTGTGCTTCATGACACTTCATTTACCTTTAAACTGAAAACAGTTAATGATACGTAATTTCCTTTTCAACTGAAAACAGTTAGTGATACGTATTTACTATTTAAACTGAAACGAACAGGATGGAAAAAATGAATACAAAGCAGTATGACTAATTTTAAGAATAAATCAAGTTCGAAATTTATGATTTGCCTTTAATGTACATGAAGTAATATTGAAAGGACTTGTAACGTATTTGATATCTGCGTTTGTTTCGGTTTGATGCGTGTGGCGTGTATTGTTGGATGTTCATTGCGCAAGTGCCATCTGTTCTCTAAATTTGTAGAAGATTCTTAAGCGTAAGAATCAACAATATTTGTTTTGCAGTAACACCAACGTGTTCTTACATTATTGAAACTTCGAGAATCTGTCGTGGCTGGTATATAAAACCAACGCGTCGAGAGACAGTTTAATAATAATTATTTATTATTTGTCAGCTACCGTCAATAAGCCTCAGGCCTCGTAAGATATTATTGCGATTAATGCATATTAATAATCTGAAAATTACAGAATTTAACCAGGAACATTTATAGATTTCGAACATTACAAACTGTTCAACTTCGGTGAATTACTCCAAAAATTTGCATTTCTACGAGAGCATTAATATCTTCGTTTATAAAAAGCAAGCTTGTAAGCGTCGTGAGGCCAACTAAACAAGATAGCTTAAGCGAGGTGTTACAATACCCACTGAAAATTATTTTGCTTGTTATGGACCTTGATCGTTGGCCAGTTTTATACCGGATATAAGACTCAGTATTGTATATAACTTTGTAAAACTGTTGTATATAAACCATCATTTGTAATGACTATTTACAATAGCAGTTGTTATAAAATGTTTTGTTTATACATTAAAATATATTTGTATTAAGAAAGAAAATTGTGTGTATCAATCTTGTTGGCAAATGTCATTAATTTGATACATATTAACATTTAATTAACTTTTGAATTCACTTTTCTTGGTATTTGAAATATTAATACGTTTGTTGGTTTGTTTTTGGAATTTCGCACAAAGCTACTCGAGGGCTATCTGTGCTAGCCGTCCCTAATTTAGCAGTGTAAGACTAGAGGGAAGGCAGCTAGTCATCACCACCCACTGCCAACTCTTGGGCTACTTTTACCAACGAATAGTGGGATTGACCGTAACAATATAACGCCCCCACGGCTGAAAGGGCGAGCATGTTTGGCGCGACCGGGATGCGAACCCGCGACCCTCAGATTAGGAGTCGCACGCCTTAACACGCTTGGCCATGCCGGGCCTATTAATACGTAACGTACATAACATAACATAAATTGGAGACTCATCTGAGATAAATTATAACATGTAACAGACTCCAAACTTAAAAAAAACGTAATGCAAATTTAATTTAAAATAAATGATCTTACCTGATTTTTTATTGTTGCAGTTTATAATGGAAAAGTTTGTATTTTGTATACCAAACATATGAATTATTTAAATGAAACATTTAATATGTATGTTTCAAACATCATGTAAAGCTTTAAAGTTTATTGGTAGCAACTGTGTAACAACTTAGCAGAATTTTTAATTGACCATGCTCAGCTGGCAGTAGCATGCTTATTGTCATGATCGAATAAATGTGACTAGAGGTTTTCCGGCAGCTCAGCAGTAAGATTGTGGCTGGTTTATTTTGAATTTCACGCAAAGCTACACCAGAGATATCTGCGCTAGGCGTCCCTAATTTATCAATGAAGAAGTTATCACCATCCATCGCCAATTTTTAAGCTACATTTTTTTAAACGAACGAATAGTGGGATTGACTGTCGCATTATAAGGTTCCTACGACTGAAATGGCGAGCATGTTAAGTGGGACGGAGATTCAAACCCGAGATCATTGGATTGTGAATCAAGCATCCTAATCACCTGATCATTCCAGGTCGTAAGATTGTGGACCTATACGGCTAAATTAGGAGTTCGAACCTCGCTGCACAAAATTCAAAGAAACAAACTAAGTTCAGGTTTTACATTAATACGACTCAAAAGACACTTGCCAAATCAGTTAAGAGAAGTTGGAATGATTTACTATGAAGGATTATAATACCTCTTAATAGCAGTGCAGCTAGAAATATATCAAAAACTTTAATACGTGTCAAATAAATGTCCGTTACGCAGTTTTAATTGTATTGTGTGTTTGTTTTTGAACTTCGCACAAATCTACTCGAGGGCTATCTGTGCTAGCCATCCCTAATTTAGCAATGCAAGACTAGAGGGAAGGTAGCTGGTCATCACCACCCACGGCCAACTCTTGGGTTACTCTTTTTACCAACAAATAGAGGGATTGACCGTCACATTATAATGCCCTCACGGCTAATAGGGGAGCATGTTTGGTGTGACTGGGATTCGAACTCGCGACCCTCGGATTATAAGTCGAGTGCCTTAACCACATGGCCGTGCCGGGCCTTTTAATTATATTATTTTTAATATATAATTAAAGCATATTATTTAAGTAAAAATGTTTTTCTATTCTCATTCATGCACGTAAGCTATGCTCTTGTGTATTCTGTTGACAAGTTAATTCTCCTTGGCGCACGAGCTGATTGGTTGTTTTTAGAGCAAAACCACATTCGTATCTCAAGATGGCTGATATGGATATTAAAACTTATTAAAATAGAGAACAACGTTTCAATCTTCTTAGGTTATCTTTAGGTCATTGTCTATTTTATTTTAAGAAAAGTTTGAATACTCATGCCAGCCGTCTTAAGATACATGTTTGCTTCAAGTGAGGTTTTCATCATCACGAAAAACCACATTCGGCCAGCTTCTGTATTTACCGCGGTGAACCGAACTTCTCGTTCTAGCGTTAATAAGTCCGTAACCTCACCGAATAAAAATGAATACAAAGATCTTTAGTCATATTTTTTATCTTTATTATCAACAAAACACATAGTATTTACTCACTTTGATTTTCATTTCCGACAGATGGATGACAACACAATCGAAATAGTGTGTTTTTTTATAGCAAAGCCACGTATCACTAAAAAAAACCTACAGGAAGACAATTTATTGCCTAAAGACGTATCGTTTATAATCTCAAAACTTATAGGAAGACATAGCGTATGACCTACAATCAATCGTATTGGAAGACATAGCGTATAAGCTAAAAAGTTATTGGGAGACATAGTTTATAACCTGAGGATCTATCTTATAAGACACAAATTATCACCATATAACGTATAGAAAGACATTGCTTAACATTGCTAAAAACTGATGCATCTTGGAACTAAAGACGTCAGATGATCGTGGTAGGTTTTTATTAATTGCCCATTGTATGTATGATAATTAAGAATAGATGTGGTTTTCAGTTATGGTAGTACTAAGAAATGTATGATTTTAATATGTAGATCTTGTATTTACCTAACAAATTAACCGTACTTTCATTGGCTCTTGTAAATATAGGTTTTAATGAGCCTTTAGGAATCATAGTTCAAAATACTATATTCTTCTTTTTATGCACTTTGTAAGTCCTTGAACAGTGGACAGATGTCAAACTCTTTATGCACTTTGTAAGTACTTGAACAGTGGACAGATGCCAAAAGATTGGATGTTAGCCAATGCCATTCTTCTTTTCAAGGTTGGTAATAAATATTGTCATAGTAATTATCAGTTTTACATCAGTTGTGAGAAAAGTTTTGAAAAGTCCGATAAAAGTTGCTGTACAAAGCCATTTAAGAAAATTAAGAATTTTATTGGATAGTCAACATGGTTTCACTAAAAGCAAATGTTGTTTTTCAAATCTTTTGACAATCCATGAAAATGTTATCGCTTATGTAGAGGTGAGAGTAAGGGTGTATCTGAATTTTTCAGAAAACTTGATAAGGTGTCACATATGTGTGGGGGATAAATTAGCTAATTGGATGAATGAAAGCAGAGGGTTGTTACAAATGGAGTTCAGTCAAAATGGATTAATGTTACAAGTGGGGTACTTCAGGGCTCAGTCTTGGGACCTTTGCTCTTTCTCATATGGATCAATGGCATGAATGAAAAACATGATCAATAAATTACTTACATTTGCAGATGATGTCAAGGTCCTGGGTGTTGCTGGCTGCTGATTTACAAAAGGATTTAGATCATCTAGTGAGTTGGGCTAATAAATGGTAGATGAGTTTTAATTATAATAATTGCAAGGTAATGCATGTGGATTATCATTATTTGAATTATAAGTAGAATAACCTTAACACTGTTATAAAAGAAAGGGATCTTGGTATAATAGTTGATCACTCTTTGAGCCATCCAAGCAGTTTGCTGTTCTAATGGCTAGGCAAGTATGATTTTAAGTTGTCTCTGCAGAAGTACTGAATACAAGTCTTAAGATGTTATAATATCATTGTATATGTCACTGGTTAGATAGATCACATTCAGAATATTGTGTCCAGTTTTGGACTCCTCGCCATAGGAAGGACATTGAATTGTTGGAAAGGGTTCAAAAAGGGTTACTAAAATAGCGCCTGGGATAGAGGAGTGGTCATACAAGATAAAGTTACGATATTTGAAACTGTTTTCTCTTGAGAAAAAAAGGTAGAGATAGAGGTGATCTGATTGAAGTGTTTAAGATTGCAAAGGGAATTGACAGTGTCGATGCATCATTTTTCTTCATATTTAACACTGAGAATAGAAGGATTAGGGGACACAAATATAAATTTTAGCGGGGTAGGAGCCATTTTCAGCTGAGACAGTTTTATTTTTCTAAGGGGGTAGTTGGCTTCTGTAATGGATTGTCTTCGGATTGTAGAGCAGTAACTTTAAGTGAGTTTAAGAGAAAGCTTGGAAGGTAAATGAATGTTTAGGGCTTGCTTTAAGATTTTATTTTTTATTTGTAATAGTTTAGGTTACAGGATGGGAAAGCCGAAATGGAAAAAGGGTTCCTTGTTATCCTGAAACGTTTAGGTTACAGGATGGGAAAGCCTAAATGGAAAAAAAACGGTTCCTTGTTATCCTGAAACGTTTAGCTTTTCATCTTTACCTTCATTTACTATTCAGATAGAAATCATGTTACTTTTTTGCAAGTGCACACTGTACTCACTGCCCTTATTTATTTTACAGAAAACAAAGTGACTCATTTTAAGAGAAACACAAATAACGCTCTGACTTATTCTAATATACTTACTTAGTAAGCCACTTGTTGTCTTATTGTGCAAACTGATACCCATATCTAAATGTTTGGTTTGTTTCGAATTTCGTGCAAAGCTACATGAGGGTTATCTGTGCTAGTCGTCCCTAATATAGCAGTGGAAGATTAGAGGGAAGGCAACTAGCCATCACCACCCACCGCCAATCCTTGGGCTATTCTTTTACTAACTAACAGTGGGATTGACCGTCACATTATAACGCCCTCACGGCTGATAGAATGATCATATTTAGTGCAACGGGGATTCGAGCCCGCGTCCCTCAAATTACGAGTCGAGGGCCTGAACCACCTGGCCATGTCGGTTCCTATATCTAAATTACAAGCATGGAAACGTGTGTGCTATACATTGATTTTGCGCCACTCAGCGTTCTTGTATTTCATTTCCGTCGATCAGCCATAAGTATAACCTTTAGATTTCCATCTTAATTTACTGATTTACTGGTATTTCAGAGCTGTAAATGAACCTAAAACTTATGCTAAACAGTTTCGGGTTGTGTTTTGTTTGTTTTTAATACCATATTATTCGTTATGAAAAAAGTGTACAGTACAGATTACTAACGTTTCTGTTCCGAATATCAGTCTGAAACCTGTCTCATGTATAATTTAGAACCTTATGCTATAGATATAGGTATTAGCCCTTTAGTCCTTGTCATAAGTTCTAAATGTATATAGTATAATTTGGGTATTCAATTCATTTTTAATTACTGTTACTCTGGCCTTAAGTAATCTGCCTCAAATGTATAACTTAGTATAACTGATACTTTAGCCCTTTATTATTTGTATCAAATGCATAACTTAGGATTTTGTCTTTATTCTAAGTATTAGTTCGTCAGTCCTTTCATATCTGCCACAAATGTGTAACTTAGGGAGTCTGTCTGAAATTAAGTACTAATACTTTATATAATTTACCCTAAATGTGTAATTTGTCTTTACTTTAAGTACTGGCACTTTAACCACATGGAATCTGCTTCAAACATATAACTTTAGATTTTGTCTTTATTTTAATAACTGGTACTTTATTCACACAGTCCAACACATCTTGTTCAGCCATGATAGTAAAAAAAATATATAAAAGAAAAAGTAAAAATCAAGCATTTCTTTGTTTCATAAAACTATCTTAATCTAACGGGAAAAACGTATCTTACAATATTCTGTTGCTTTAAGCCTAATGAAAGGTGAACTATTTTACTTTGATTCTCACTTCTCATACCATTCGTGTCTCTAACTGAAATACCTTCTGATGTATAAGTGCTTCTGTTCCACCTGTTTATCTCTGTACAACATAAGTTAACAGGATACCATTATTTCAGTCCTAGTATTCAATCCAGTTAAGCTACTGATACTGAAACACAAAAACACTATTTGTATAAAACACGGTTACATTCTTTCTTTTCCTCTATCCATGCAATAATAAAATGTCCTTTTCACAATCAGCGTCATGGATTGACGTCATGTGACCTTAATACTATTGACCAAATGAATTTATGTCTGTCCCGGTGAAAAAACGTTAGCAGTGTAACAGGTGTTTTTGTTGCCGGTAAAATAATTATAAAGAGGAGTGACAAAAACTCAATGTTTTACCGAGTTAGCAGAAGTAGAGATAACTCGGTGAAACGTTACAGCGTTTCATTTCTTTTATCACGTCCCATTATTCATATCCATTGTTTACTGTCTCTTATATCATCCGTATTCCTTATATGAGGCCAGACATGGCCAGGTGGTTAAGGCACTCGACTCGTAATCCGAGGATCGCAGGTTCGAATCCCTGTCACACCGAACATGCTCGCCCTTTCAGCCGTGGCGGCGTTATAATGTGACGGGCAATCCCACTATTCATTGGAAAAGAGTAGCCTAAGAGTTGGCGGTTAGTGGTGATGACTAGCTGCTTTCCCTCTAGTCTTACACTGCAAAATTAGGGACGGCTAACGCAGATAGCCCTCGCGTAGCTTTGCGCGAAATTCAAAAACAAACAAACAAATCCTTATATCAAATTAAAACTTGGAACCTCACTACTTAATATATCATGCTATTAACAAAAGAAAAATGATCGTATTTAGAGCATATATTTTGCTTATATTGTCTAAGATATACAATATCTACCGCGGTTTCTAGCACTGTTTGCTTGTAAACATTTCCCTCACTAATCGAGGAAATAAAGTATGTATATATGCAAGTGTACACACACGTATGTGTATATATACTATTTGAAGGTATTTTTATAAATTTAATAGATTTCTATAGCAGTGTACCTGCTACATAGTAATGAATGTCAAGCCTGCTCCATTTATTAACATGCAGGACTGGAACTTTGGCTCTCATTACCTTGTTGCCAAGACATCACGTTCCGTGTACTTTAACAATGGATGCGTTATAAGAGTGACGATCAACCTCACCATTCAGTCTGAGAAATACGTTCCAAAAGTTGGTAGTGAATAGTATTGACTAGCTGTCTTCATTACCTTTTATACCACTTCAAAATTAGGGACGACACGCACGTATAGTTCCTGGATTGCTTTGCGCAAAATCGAACGCAGTATAACCAGCAAAACAAACAAACAAAATATAAAACACTTCTGACACCTCAAACTGAAACAAACCGTGGTATGAAAAACAAACTTATAAGTAATCACATCGTTCAAAAGCACCTAATTGATCTCAACTTAAAAGTGTAATCTCTGTTAGAAGCAGAACTCTCCTTTCTCGACATTTTAACCATGTTCTGGATAACCTTACATCATAGATTGAAGTGAATATTTATTAATTTAGATTTCATTTGGGAATTCTCGGCAGTTATGCTCGTTTAATGAGGTCAGTAGTGAAAATGTACAGTTTGTAGATTGGAGGAGACATTGGAGGCTGTTCTAAATAGGGTAGAAAGCAGGAAAGCAGAAAGATAAAGGTCAGCTGTGAGAAATAGCAGCAGGATTTAAAGAGGAAATCAGGCGTTTGTACTCAAAGGATACATTGGTTGATAATGACTTTCAGTTGGTTAAAAGTTACCAACACTACAAGTATTATTATAATTATAATGACCAGGTTCCTGTTATTAAATTACAGATTTTCAACACTTAACTTGTGCAGATAATGCATTTAAGGAGGGAAGGATACGAAAAAGAATAGTTAGAGATAGGATTGAAAAATATCAGAAGGTTATTGTTACAGGAGGTTATTACGGATAGTATAGTCTATACACAGATAGAAAAGAATGATATCCAGAGAATGGATGATGTAATGGACAGAACAAGTGATATAGTAAAGGACTCTAGCAGTGAGGTAGTCACATAGGGTTTAATGATGTACGTGAGGGTAGGTTACTGTCACGTAAGTACAGCGGGTTGATGAAGGCCTTCTATGAATATGGCTATACTAAGTCAATTCTGTTGGGAATACTGGAAAAACTAACTGTGGGGATCAATGGTAGGCTTAGGTTAATATGAAAGGACGAGCAGGTTGGTGGTTGGATTTGTGGGATTAGTTCAGTATAAAAAGTAAGTTGATGGATCTTTTTTTTTAACGAGAATGGTGAAACCAGGAGGCACAAACGTGAATTTATACAACTTTTTCGGTTGTTCAGATTACAAATGAATAGGATGTTCAGCTCATCATTTAAAAACTGGAAACGATATTCGGGTTGTTGGTTCAGAAATAAACGCTTACTTGAGATCTCTATCTTTTTTATTATTATTGCTAAGTATTTTAGATATAATAATTTGTAGTTTTTTTCACAAGATCTGTAAATCTTTGACACTGATCTGTTCTCCCTATACCATTAGAATTAACAGACCAGTTTTAGTTAGTCATCTGTCTGTGGATAATACCTGGGCCTGGATTAAACTACAAAGTCAGCTCGAAGTCATTTTTTTGCCATACTTCCTCTACGTATTCAACATCTAATGGTTTAACCTGAGATATAGTCACTTCTAGACTGCTGTCAACTAGCTACTGATTATATAGTTATTTATAATTCACCTGGTGTCGTATTTGTCATACTTCTTCTGAT
>NC_134831.1:170215569-170252270 GCF_004210375.1 Tachypleus tridentatus
TTATTTTTTGTATTTATATTCTTCATAAATCACTTAAATATTTTACACGGGTCCTTTCTTAGCCATTTCGTTCTTAACTGTTTTTCACGTTAGCATTTGACCTTTTCCCATTTGAAATTATTTGCGGGCAGTGGTAACACACTGCGTCGCTCCTATAGAACCAACTTTAAGATCGTTATTCAGGGTTTTCCCAGGATGACAGATTATATAATACGACATTCTTTATCATTCTTCGCTCACTTGTGGTATTTCCACTCCAACAATTCTATCGCACCTTATTCTCGTCCCTGTTACCAGGAAAGAAAAGTGCACGCGGGATGCTGAACGTGAGAGGAAATGTAGAGCGATTACCTACGGCAGACTATCTCGATTTCCCGGGTGTTTCTTTCGGGTTATGTATTTCTTAGAGGCATATATTCATCGCGACATCTGTCCTTTTACTGGAAAGTCAAAGGAATGGATGGTCGATTTCTCTACCGGCGAGTACTAGATAACATTTTTATTTCATATGACGTGCTAACGACTATTGATTATCGAAAGATTCGTAACAAATCGTATTCGTGTGAAATAGTCACACGTAACACACGTGAGAAAAAGAAGTGTTTTTATAATATAAAAAAACAAAACCAAAAACGTCTGCGTTAAGTGTTTATTTAAAAAATGAATATGGATGCAAGTTTAGAAGTAACGATCACATTTATGTATATATTTCGTATATGGTTTAAAAACACGAGACAAAATGAAACGTATTATAATTGTTGTATAATGCGTAAATTTTTCTGTTCGGAAATATATATATAATTCTAGACTTCTACAATAACATGAGAGTTTCTTCATTTATAGTTAAACGTAAAGCTATACTATGAACTGTCTGTGCCATACCAACCACTGGTATTAAACATCGGTTTCAAGCGTTATAAACCTTCTAGCTTTCTACTTAGCCTCTGAGGAGTGACCTGAGAGATATTTGTTTATTTACAGTTTAAGCACAATACTACAGATTGGGCTGTCCATAACGAGAATCGTAAATCAATTTCCAGAGTTTTAAATCTGCTGACATACCACTGTGCTACTGTGGTTGACCTGAGAGAAACCATTTAGTGGTTTGTTTCCTACATCATCGTAACAACTAACAAAAATAACATCTAATTAACTACATCAACGTTCCATATATTTTAAAATAGATATGGGATGACCTCCAATTAACTACATCAACGTTCCATGTATTTTAAAATAGATATGGGATGACATCTAATTAACTACATCAACGTTCCATATATTTTAAAATAGATATGGAATTACATCTAATTAACTAGTCAAAGTTCCATATATTTTAAAATAGATATGGGATGACATCTAATAAACTACATCAACGTTCCATATATTTTAAAATAGATATGAAATGACATCTAAAAACTACATCAACGTTCCATATATTTTAAAATAGATATGGGATGACATCTAATTAACTACATCAACGTTCCCTATATTTTAAAATAGGGGATGACATCTAATTATATCAACGTTCATCTAATTAACTACATCAACGTTCCATATGTTTTAAAATAGATATGGGATGACATCTAATTAACTATATCAACGTTCCATATATTTTGAAATAGATATGGGATGACATCTAATTAACTATATCAACGTTCCATATATTTTGAAATAGATATGGGATGACATCTAATTAACTACATCAACGTTCCATATATTTTAAAATAGATATGGATTTACATCTAATTAACTACATCAACATTCCATATATTTTAAAATAGATATGGGATGACATCTAATTAACTACATCAACGTTCCATATATTTTAAAATAGATATGGGATGACCTCCAATTAACTACGTCAAAGTTCCATATATTTTAAAATAGATATGGGATGACATCTAATTAACTACATCAACGTTCCATATGTTTTAAAATAGATATGGGATGACCTTCAATTAACTATATCAACGTTCCATATATTTTAAAATAGATATGGGATGACATCTAAAAACTACATCAACGTTCCATATATTTTAAAATAGATATGGAATTACGTCTAATTAACTACGTCAAAGTTCCATATATTTTAAAATAGATATGGGATGACATCTAAAAACTACATCAACGTTCCATATATTTTAAAATAGATATGGGATGACATCTAATTAACTACATCAACGTTCCATATATTTTAAAATAGATATGGAATGACATCTAATAAACTACATCAACGTTCTATATATTTTAAAATAGATATGGAATGACATCTAATAAACTAGATCAACGTTCCATATATTTTAAAATAGATATGGGATGACATCTAATGAACTACATCAACGTTCCATATATTTTAAAATAGATATAGGATGACATTTAATTAATAATATCAATGATCCGTATATTTCAAAATGAATATAGAATATCACAAAAACGAATCACGACATTTAAATCGACATATAAATGTTAAACCTTTAGAATATATCAACGTTTTAATATCCTAGGAAGAGTGTAGGATGTTTTTCTTCAACAACAAACAATGATCTAGTGAAGTTCATGATTACGGTAGGTCCACCCTAATTTCTGCCAAATCCTTTAAATCTAATTATTACACATAATCAATGAGTGAACAGTTATCTAAAGAGGAGATTCTATAATGTACATTTCTGGAAATATGCTATAATTAGATCAACTGTATAAACAAATTGTAATTCGCACTAAAATATAAGATATTTAAAAACACGAATTAGCAACATATTCGTGTCCACAGAGCTAAAACTCTTGTGAGTTTTTGTGATGTTTTTCACATCAACAGATCCGGTGTTGGTGCATTTTCACCTTTGATGGTTTCATCATTTAGATTTGGGTCTAGCGTCCAAAAAAACCAGTATAAATACTAAAAGTGCTTTGGTAGAGCTTCAAAAGTAGTTGTCAATGTTGACCCGTTTTTACGGGGTTCGATTACCACTTTTGGTTAAACTTGGTAAGAAACTTACATATTTCAACAAAAATAATAACTAGAAGTCTTTAAATAAGAGCATAATCAGAGAATACAGACTGATCTTTAAAAGAAATATTTCAGTGGATAAGTTTCAAGGTAAGCTTCATTAATATCTGATTCACTATCTCCGAGATACCAGCCAGTAAAAGGTTTTATTTTCGAAGAAGAGACTTCTTTCTCTTCACTTTTGATGTTAGGTGTATTTTTTAACTGTCTTTCGATTGTCACATCCCCACCGACTGCACGTATTGCATTTGAAACACTTAACACAATGTAGTTGGAAATAACGGGACACATAGGGTTGCTTTCTGATGTCCTCACAGTGATTTACGTTCATTATGTTTGCATTACACCAGGAAATATTACGTAAAAAGGAAAGATAAAGGATGTTGAATGACAAAATATACTGAGATTTTGTCATCACAGAGAAAAAGCTCTAATCAACAACTATATTCTTGTCGTATCTTTAGTGAATCCGAAAAGGTTCTGGATGTTATATATACTCCAGATTTATCGTCATCCTGGATGTGGTTTCATCAGGAATGTATTATTATTATTTTTTACAAATACGCCTAAGGTATCGACATCTCTCACCTTCGTAAAAATTACTTAAGTTAAACCACGTAACTATTAATAACTATGGAGAGATACCTCCCAGTGATCAAGGGCCACGGTGCAAGTTGTCAGGTTTAAGGATTGAATCTCAATATGTTTTTGAATATGCTATTGAGTTAAGAGTGCGATCACTCTAGATTCTGTGACCCTTGGTCAGCAGTTTTAAATTAAGGGCAGATATCACTATTACTTGAATTATCTGACCTTTGCCTTTTAGTCTGTGTGTTGCAAATGTATCTTTCAGATTGAAAGTGACAAATACCAAGCAATTTGTGTAACTTCAAAGTGAAATTTTGCGAATGTTTGACTTACCAGTTGTCAGTAGGACTTAGTTGTTGTTTCGGTAGTTGACGTGGAAGTTCATTATATTTGCATGATCCAGATAATGAAATGTTAAACATTGAAGTTGACTCGACACTTAAAATGCATTGGTCAGCTAAACTAATATCTTTACTCAGTGCTGTCTCTCAGCTCCTACATCAATGGTTCATAAGGTTCTGTTTTCAGTTGACGATGTTTACTTGGATATACTTTAGTTAGATAAAACACTGGGCCTACTGAATGTTGTCTTTCAACTCTTACACCGGTGGTTCATAAGGCCTTATTTTCAGTATGTCAACTTTGTCCACTTGGAAGTAATTTAGTCAGCTAAAACTCTGCATCTACTGATTGCATTGATAATTTTGTCAATTATCATTGATTAATAAGGCTTGATTTTCCATATGTCAACTCTATTCACAAGGAAATTGATGTAGAAATCTAAAAACATTAGGTCTACTCTGTGCTGTCTCTGAGTTCTTACGGATTACCCGGACTATCTCGTTAAGCCTAGAATCGTTTATTACCTTAGCTCTTTTATGTATAACAATAATAAGTGGATTCTGGGGTTTTTAAACGATTGCACAGACAAGAAACAATCAAAGGTATTATTATCTGAAGGCATTAGAGAATCATTTTGAGTCGCATATTTTCGTTTGGTGTTTCCACGAATTTCCATTTTCAGATGCCACCTTGGGTGCTTTAACTTTTCTTATTAGGTGAAACTTCGAATCAGTGATTTGAAGATCAAATATTCTGTTTGTTTCTTTGCTGTCAAGTCCAAACCTACAGAAAGACCATCTGTGCTCTGCCTACCGCGAGCATCGAAACGCTATTTTTTACGTTATAAGCTTTTGGCTTTTCTCTTTGCCTATAGAGGGGGGTTAATATATGTGTTTAATGCTTATTTACGTTTTATCAGATATTCTGTTTTCTACCTGAACCAAGCGTGACTTATCGTGCCGGATAGTGAACCACGAGGTCCAGCGCTCACGATAGTTTCCTATGAAAAAAAAAAATAAGAGGAAAGAGGTTGTAAAGCTATCAGTTAAATTCTACACAACAGATGGCAGTAGGTGTTATTCTATATACTTTCAAATAGGCTTTGTTTGAATATCCGAAAACAAACTAGTTATTCCACTGCACCGATGAGTTTATTAACTTAATGAAATTTTTTGTAAATAATTGTGTCGGTCCGGAATGGCAAGGTAGTTAGCGCGTTCGGCTAGTAATCTAAGGATCGCTGGTTCTAATCCCTTTCACATCAAACGTGCTTACCCTTTAAACCGTATGGGTGTTGTTTTGTAAAGTAAAGAAAACCCCAAGATTTAGTGTTCGATGGTGTTGACTAACTGTCTTCCCTCTAGTCTTACACTGATAAAGTAAAGACGGCTAGCGCAGAGAGCTTTCATATAGCATTGCGCGAAATTCAAAAAGCAAGCAAAAACAATAAATAA
This sequence comes from Tachypleus tridentatus, assembly GCF_004210375.1. NCBI lineage: Eukaryota > Metazoa > Arthropoda > Merostomata > Xiphosura > Limulidae > Tachypleus > Tachypleus tridentatus. The sequence goes on from NC_134831.1 coordinate 170,220,961, forward strand.
TGGTGCCATTTAGTAGCAGCGTCTGACCCTTTCACTGGTCTCGAATTATGAATGATGTAATACGGTCGTGATTAGTTTATTTTCCCTGCAGTTGTTGTTTTTGAATTAAGCACAAAGCTACACAATGGGCCATACAGTCTTCCATGTTAGGTTTAAACGCGAATATACGTCACATGAGGCCTGGAGGAAGGGGTACGAATAAAGTTAGTTTCACGGATGAATGTGCTGAGTATGGAACTTACATTCTCGGAACATTCCAACTCTGATCAGTAATTAGTTATTCGTACACAATGGAAACGTAACAGGAGTCTTCGAACATTCAGACTAAGAAAAAGAACATTATCTTCAAATGAATATTACAATTTAAATGAATGGAAATAACTTTACCCTGTAACTGACTTACAATAATATAAAAGAAAAATTAAACAGAAGAAATAACTTATTTCTTTTTGTATTTAAACTCAAACCTACACATTAGACTGTCCAAGACGGGTATCGAAACCTCGACTACACATTAGACTGTCCAAGACGGATATCGAAACCTCGACTACACATTAGAATGTCCAAGACGGGTATCGAAACCTCGACTACACATTAGACTGTCCAAGACGGATATCGAAACCTCGACTACACATTAGACTGTCCAAGACGGATATCGAAACCTCGACTACACATTAGACTGTCCAAGACGGACGGATATCGAAACCTCGACTACACATTAGACTGTCCAAGACGGATATCGAAACCTCGACTACACATTAGAATGTCCAAGACGGATATCGAAACCTCGACTACACATTAGAATGTCCAAGACGGATATCGAAACCTCGACTACACATTAGACTGTCCAAGACGGATATCGAAACCTCGACTACACATTAGACTGTCCAAGACGGATATCGAAACCTCGACTACACATTAGACTGTCCAAGACGGATATCGAAACCTCGACTACACATTAGACTGTCCAAGACGGATATCGAAACCTCGACTACACATTAGACTGTCCAAGACGGATATCGAAACCTCGACTACACATTAGAATGTCCAAGACGGATATCGAAACCTCGACTACACATTAGAATGTCCAAGACGGATATCGAAACCTCGACTACACATTAGACTGTCCAAGACGGATATCGAAACCTCGACTACACATTAGACTGTCCAAGACGGATATCGAAACCTCGACTACACATTAGACTGTCCAAGACGGTATCGAAACCTCGACTACGCATTAGACTGTCCAAGACGGATATCGAAACCTCGACTACACATTAGACTGTCCAAGACGGATATCGAAACCTCGACTACACATTAGAATGTCCAAGACGGATATCGAAACCTCGACTACACATTAGACTGTCCAAGACGGATATCGAAACCTCGACTACACATTAGACTGTCCAAGACGGATATCGAAACCTCGACTACACATTAGACTGTCCAAGACGGGTATCGAAACCTCGACTACACATTAGACTGTCCAAGACGGATATCGAAACCTCGACTACACATTAGAATGTCCAAGACGGATATCGAAACCTCGACTACACATTAGAATGTCCAAGACGGATATCGAAACCTCGACTACACATTAGACTGTCCAAGACGGATATCGAAACCTCGACTACACATTAGACTGTCCAAGACGGATATCGAAACCTCGACTACACATTAGACTGTCCAAGACGGATATCGAAACCTCGACTACACATTAGACTGTCCAAGACGGATATCGAAACCTCGACTACACATTAGAATGTCCAAGACGGATATCGAAACCTCGACTACACATTAGAATGTCCAAGACGGATATCGAAACCTCGACTACACATTAGACTGTCCAAGACGGATATCGAAACCTCGACTACACATTAGACTGTCCAAGACGGATATCGAAACCTCGACTACACATTAGACTGTCCAAGACGGATATCGAAACCTCGACTACACATTAGACTGTCCAAGACGGATATCGAAACCTCGACTACACATTAGAATGTCCAAGACGGATATCGAAACCTCGACTACACATTAGACTGTCCAAGACGGATATCGAAACCTCGACTACACATTAGACTGTCCAAGACGGATATCGAAACCTCGACTACACATTAGACTGTCCAAGACGGGTATCGAAACCTCGACTACACATTAGAATGTCCAAGACGGATATCGAAACCTCGACTACACATTAGACTGTCCAAGACGGATATCGAAACCTCGACTACACATTAGAATGTCCAAGACGGATATCGAAACCTCGACTACATTAGACTGTCCAAGACGGATATCGAAACCTCGACTACACATTAGACTGTCCAAGACGGATATCGAAACCTCGACTACACATTAGACTGTCCAAGACGGATATCGAAACCTCGACTACACATTAGAATGTCCAAGACGGATATCGAAACCTCGACTACACATTAGAATGTCCAAGACGGATATCGAAACCTCGACTACACATTAGAATGTCCAAGACGGATATCGAAACCTCGACTACACATTAGACTGTCCAAGACGGATATCGAAACCTCGACTACACATTAGACTGTCCAAGACGGATATCGAAACCTCGACTACACATTAGACTGTCCAAGACGGGATATCGAAACCTCGACTACACATTAGACTGTCCAAGACGGATATCGAAACCTCGACTACACATTAGACTGTCCAAGACGGATATCGAAACCTCGACTACACATTAGACTGTCCAAGACGGATATCGAAACCTCGACTACACATTAGACTGTCCAAGACGGATATCGAAACCTCGACTACACATTAGACTGTCCAAGACGGATATCGAAACCTCGACTACACATTAGACTGTCCAAGACGGATATCGAAACCTCGACTACACATTAGACTGTCCAAGACGGATATCGAAACCTCGACTACACATTAGACTGTCCAAGACGGATATCGAAACCTCGACTACACATTAGACTGTCCAAGACGGATATCGAAACCTCGACTACACATTAGACTGTCCAAGACGGATATCGAAACCTCGACTACACATTAGACTGTCCAAGACGGATATCGAAACCTCGACTACACATTAGACTGTCCAAGACGGATATCGAAACCTCGACTACACATTAGACTGTCCAAGACGGATATCGAAACCTCGACTACACATTAGACTGTCCAAGACGGATATCGAAACCTCGACTACACATTAGACTGTCCAAGACGGATATCGAAACCTCGACTACACATTAGACTGTCCAAGACGGGTATCGAAACCTCGACTACACATTAGAATGTCCAAGACGGATATCGAAACCTCGACTACACATTAGACTGTCCAAGACGGATATCGAAACCTCGACTACACATTAGACTGTCCAAGACGGATATCGAAACCTCGACTACACATTAGACTGTCCAAGACGGATATCGAAACCTCGACTACACATTAGAGATGTCCAAGACGGGTATCGAAACCTCGACTACACATTAGACTGTCCAAGACGGATATCGAAACCTCGACTACACATTAGACTGTCCAAGACGGATATCGAAACCTCGACTACACATTAGACTGTCCAAGACGGGATATCGAAACCTCGACTACACATTAGACTGTCCAAGACGGATATCGAAACCTCGACTACACATTAGACTGTCCAAGACGGGTATCGAAACCTCGACTACACATTAGACTGTCCAAGACGGATATCGAAACCTCGACTACACATTAGACTGTCCAAGACGGATATCGAAACCTCGACTACACATTAGACTGTCCAAGACGGATATCGAAACCTCGACTACACATTAGACTGTCCAAGACGGATATCGAAACCTCGACTACACATTAGACTGTCCAAGACGGATATCGAAACCTCGACTACACATTAGACTGTCAAGACGGATATCGAAACCTCGACTACACATTAGACTGACCAAGACGGATATCGAAACCTCGACTACACATTAGACTGTCCAAGACGGATATCGAAACCTCGACTACACATTAGACTGTCCAAGACGGATATCGAAACCTCGACTACACATTAGAATGTCCAAGACGGGTGTCGACCACAGACGGACGGGTATCGAAACCTCGACTACACATTAGACTGTCCAAGACGGATATCGAAACCTCGACTACACATTAGAATGTCCAAGACGGGTATCGAAACCTCGACTACACATTAGACTGTCCAAGACGGATATCGAAACCTCGACTACACATTAGAATGTCCAAGACGGATATCGAAACCTCGACTACACATTAGACTGTCCAAGACGGTATCGAAACCTCGACTACACATTAGAATGTCCAAGACGGGTATCGAAACCTCGACTACACATTAGACTGTCCAAGACGGACTATCGAAGACCTCGACTACACATTAGACTGTCCAAGACGGATATCGAAACCTCGACTACACATTAGACTGTCCAAGACGGATATCGAAACCTCGACTACACATTAGACTGTCCAAGACGGATATCGAAACCTCGACTACACATTAGACTGTCCAAGACGGATATCGAAACCTCGACTACACATTAGACTGTCCAAGACGGATATCGAAACCTCGACTACACATTAGAAGACGGATGTCCAAGACGGATATCGAAACCTCGACTACACATTAGAATGTCCAAGACGGATATCGAAACCTCGACTACACATTAGACTGTCCCAGAGGGATGTCCACAGACGGACGGATATCGAAACCTCGACTACACATTAGACTGTCCAAGACGGATATCGAAACCTCGACTACACATTAGACTGTCCAAGACGGATATCGAAACCTCGACTACACATTAGACTGTCCAAGACGGATATCGAAACCTCGACTACACATTAGACTGTCCAAGACGGATATCGAAACCTCGACTACACACATTAGACTGTCCAAGACGGATATCGAAACCTCGACTACACATTAGACTGTCCAAGACGGATATCGAAACCTCGACTACACATTAGACTGTCCAAGACGGGTATCGAAACCTCGACTACACATTAGAATGTCCAAGACGGATATCGAAACCTCGACTACACATTAGAATGTCCAAGACGGATATCGAAACCTCGACTACACATTAGACTGTCCAAGACGGATATCGAAACCTCGACTACACATTAGACTGTCCAAGACGGATATCGAAAGACCTCGACTACACATTAGACTGTCCAAGACGGATATCGAAACCTCGACTACACATTAGACTGTCCAAGACGGATATCGAAACCTCGACTACACATTAGACTGTCCAAGACGGATATCGAAACCTCGACTACACATTAGACTGTCCAAGACGGATATCGAAACCTCGACTACATTAGACTGTCCAAGAGACAGATCATATCGAAACCTCGACTACATTAGACTGTCCAAGACGGATATCGAAACCTCGACTACACATTAGACTGTCCAAGACGGATATCGAAACCTCGACTACACATTAGACTGTCCAAGACGGATATCGAAACCTCGACTACACATTAGACTGTCCAAGACGGATATCGAAACCTCGACTACACATTAGACTGTCCAAGACGGATATCGAAACCTCGACTACATTTAGACTGTGTCCAGGAGACGGGTATCAGAAACCTCGACTACACATTAGAATGTCCAAGACGGATATCGAAACCTCGACTACACATTAGACTGTCCAAGACGGATATCAAACCTCGACTACACATTAGACTGTCCAAGACGGATATCGAAACCTCGACTACACATTAGACTGTCCAAGACGGATATCGAAACCTCGACTACACATTAGACTGTCCAAGACGGATATCGAAACCTCGACTACACATTAGACTGTCCAAGACGGATATCGAAACCTCGACTACACATTAGACTGTCCAAGACGGATATCGAAACCTCGACTACACATTAGACTGTCCAAGACGGATATCGAAACCTCGACTACACATTAGACTGTCCAAGACGGATATCGAAACCACATCGACTACACCTCATTAGAATGTCCAGAGACGGATATCACATTAGAAACCTCGACTACACATTAGACTGTCCAAGACGGATATCGAAACCTCGACTACACATTAGACTGTCCAAGACGGATATCGAAACCTCGACTACACATTAGACTGTCCAAGACGGATATCGAAACCTCGACTACACATTAGACTGTCCAAGACCTCGGATATCGAAACCTCGACTACACATTAGACTGTCCAAGACGGATATCGAAACCTCGACTACACATTAGACTGTCCAAGACGGATATCGAAACCTCGACTACACATTAGACTGTCCAAGACGGATATCGAAACCTCGACTACACATTAGACTGTCCAAGACGGGTATCGAAACCTCGACTACACATTAGACTGTCCAAGACGGATATCGAAACCTCGACTACACATTAGACTGTCCAAGACGGATATCGAAACCTCGACTACACAGACGTTAGACTGTCCAAGACGGATATCGAAACCTCGACTACACATTAGACTGTCCAAGACGGATATCGAAACCTCGACTACACATTAGACTGTCCAAGACGGGTATCGAAACCTCGACTACACACTAGACTGTCCGAGACGGATATCGAAACCACGACTACACATTAGAATGTCCAAGACGGATATCGAAACCTCGACTACACATTAGACTGTCCAAGACGGATATCGAAACCTCGACTACACATTAGACTGTCCAAGACGGATATCGAAACCTCGACTACACATTAGACTGTCCAAGACGGATATCGAAACCTCGACTACACATTAGACTGTCCAAGACGGATATCGAAACCTCGACTACACATTAGACTGTCCAAGACGGATATCGAAACCTCGACTACACATTAGAATGTCCAAGACGGATATCGAAACCTCGACTACACATTAGACTGTCCAAGACGGGTATCGAAACCTCGACTACACATTAGACTGTCCAAGACGGGTATCGAAACCTCGACTACACATTAGAATGTTCAAGACGGGTATCGAAACCTCGACTACACATTAGACTGTCCAAGACGGATATCGAAACCTCGACTACACATTAGACTGTCCAAGACGGATATCGAAACCTCGACTACACATTAGACTGTCCAAGACGGATATCGAAACCTCGACTACACATTAGACTGTCCAAGACGGATATCGAAACCTCGACTACACATTAGACTGTCCAAGACGGATATCGAAACCTCGACTACACATTAGACTGTCCAAGACGGATATCGAAACCTCGACTACACATTAGACTGTCCAAGACGGATATCGAAACCTCGACTACACATTAGACTGTCCAAGACGGATATCGAAACCTCGACTACACATTAGAATGTCCAAGACGGATATCGAAACCTGGTTTTTAGCCTTATAAATAAATACCCATACTTTTCGCTGTGCCACTAGTGGGCCATGAGAAATTAAAAAAAAAACAACTTTATGTTCTAATTTAAATTGATTACTTTATTTTTAAAATTCACGAAAACATTAAAAAGACATAACAAAAATAAGCTTATTTTAGCACTGTAATTAATACCAAAACACACTCTTTCTTAGTAAGAAATACTTCAGTTTGTTCCTTGACTTGTTTTCATTGGTTGATAATACAAACCATAATTTTTATAAAATATTTCTCTAATTTTCTTTAAGTTCGTTCATGACCAAAAGAAAAAAAAACATAATTTCTATGAAATATTAACTATCTTCTCGGCATCAATATCCTGGACATTGATGTGAAATATTAGTATTTTTTTAAATATAATTATTGCTTCGTATCAAAATATTAACATTATTTCGTACATCTTTATACCTATCTCATATACCTAGTATATATCCTTAAGCCTCCGTGCTATATTTAGCCAATATTCTTAAGCCTACATGGTGTATGTAAACTATATGCTTAAGCCTCCATGGTATATTTAGCTTATATTTTTAAGCCTCCATGGTATATTTAGCCTATATTCTTAAGCCTCCATGGTATATTTAGCCTATATTCTTAAGCCTACATGGTATATGTAAACTATATTCTTAAGCCTCCATGGTATATTTAGCCTATATTCTTAAGCCTCCATTGTATATTTAGCCTATATTCTTAAGCCTCCATGGTATATTTAGCCTATATTCTTAAGCCTAAATGGTATATTTAGCCTACATCCTTAAGCCTACATGGTTTATTCAGTTGACGATGAGGGGAAAACATTTTTTTAAAATGACTTTTCTGACTTGCTAATCATCAGTAACCTCACTATCGATACTAGTAGTAGCATAAACCTTGTAAATTATTAACATTCATATATTTGTTTGTTCATTAGGTATTAAAATAATGATTTATTTCATTCGTGTGGCTTTCGCGAAATTCAAAAACAAACAAAATCGTATGTATTTATTAATATGTGGTTTGAGTGGTATCATGGGAATTCTTATCACTAATTCGAAACCAGAAAGTTTTAATTTCATATTATCTTCGTTTAAATGCCATCTGCTGTCCTGTTGTTAGTGTGCTAGACAATGGATTCGAGCTTCTATGGCTCGCTTTCAGTTGTCGCACTTAGAGGCCGTGGATTTGTTATTAGAGCGATCATCTAATCTTATTATTTGGTTACAGTAATCTCAGAACTGGCGGTGGGTGTTGTTGACTAGCTGTATTCCCTCTTCCCTATCAGTTGAAACTAATGGACGGCTAACGCAAACATTCCGTAAGTAGGTTTCACGAACATCAAGAAAAATAAATCTACTCATACTGTTATTTTTTACTGATATTTCTTTCTATGTATCTATTTATCACTATCTACTCTGTAGCCCATTTAACTAACGAATTTTTAAACATTTCTGTATTCATGAAATAAATAAACAAGAAGATAAGAAACTGTTCTGGGGCAGAAATATCCGTTAGCGGTTCTTCTATCGAATTTTTTATGTTGCCACACAAAAAATATTGATGATATATAGGGATATTACCTGATATTCTGGCAAACAAACACAAACCGTTCATCTCTCATCAATGTGAATACTAACATTCCTATCAGCAAGACGTAGTGACCGAGAAATAAGGTATTATACCAAGTAAACAACGCCCCGAATGCGGCTTTTAAAAATGAACTTGTTTTCCTCGTGGAATATCTTATATTGTTTATTCCATTGATCCGTATATCGGAACTTTCCCGTGAATTTCTATACTTCTATAAGATGCAACACAAAGAAAAGTTCTCAAAACGCAAATATAAACATCTTTTTCTCATTTTAATCTCCGGTTCTACAGGAAACCTCTTGTTAAAGAGTTTGTATACCATAGTTACACAATGGTACTTGTGAACCACTGAACAGTAGAAAATCAGCCAATCAGCAGCTTCCCACTTCTTGCTATTTACGCTAAAGGATAAACTACCATACCAATAACGCACCCAAAACTTAAATTGCGATATACACTGTATGAACTTGAAATAGATTCACCATTTCCAGAATTTATTGTAAGCATGCATGTATAGCGAACCAATAAACATCTATATATGCGTGTCTTTGTGTGTATTCGGCACGCATACATAAACATGTTCAACAAATGTTATGTACCGACAAGCACACATGTGCATAATATATACTAACATAAGATGGGTTTCTTAATAGTTTGTGAACTATCATAATAAGTGATAAAAGAACTATTAGTAACATTTTCTGTAAAGGTCTTGAAATTAGGCTACGAAACGTATAAAAACTTAAGGAGTGGATTTATGAAACGTACATATATGATCAAAAGGTATTTCAAGTATTGGCAACCATAACTTAGCGAAATTCTGTCTAACAAAGCAGACAGGTTAGACACAGCAAGTAAATCTGAGGGTCGTGGGCTCGAATCCCCGTCACACCAAACATGCTCGCCCTTTCAGTCGCGGGCCGTTGTAATGTTACGGTCAATCCCATTATTCGTCGTTAAAGAGTAGCCCAAGAGTTGACTGTGGATGGTGATGACTAGATGCCTTCATTATAGTGTTGCACTGCTGAATTAGGGACTACTAGCGCGGATAACCGTCGTGTAGCTTTGCGCGAAATTCAAGAACAAACGAACAAATAATCAGTAAATGTGTAACCAAGCAACCGTTGCCGTAAGACGTGTGAAAGTCGAATATTTGGTTGGAATGATAATTGTGAAGAGTCCGTACGAGATAAGATGTTGGAGGATAAAATAACATCCTGGTCATTTATGATAAACCAAATAACACTGAAACAGTGCAAGAGATAATATGCTATAACAACTACTCTCAACCCCATAGTGTTAACAACCAGTTCCTATACACGAGGAACTGCTTTAGACAAATTACGTTACATATAGCAAAACATTCACTGTACAGAAACACAAGAACATCAGCTTTACTATTCAACAAACATGCAATCTGTGCATTAGATGAAAGACTTAAAAATATTTATATTATCTGATCACGTTAGCCATCTAATTACTTTTAATTTGTATTTTCACCTGAACAGCACCTTATTTGCACCTGGCCATAAGTTTGTTTGTTTGTTTTGAATTTTGCGCAAAGCTACACGAGGGCTATCTGTGCTAGCTGTCTCCAGTTAACGTAAAGACCATAATATTTAACTTTACAACATTTTTTGGCTCGTTGAGCCCTGTTCAAATCTGGTGAAACTCATAACTTGAAAATCGGGGCAAATTCTGAACTAAAAAGAAATTTACAAAAATTACAGTTCTCTTGTTTTCCTTTTTACAAATGAAACAATAAAAGAGTTTCGTCAAGTTTACAAAATTTCGAAACGTTTAATTTAAATAAAACTAAAATAGATACAATAAAATATTAAGTCATTCACAAAATTCTAATTTCTACAGAAACACAGTAAGTAAATCTGAACACTGATGTAAAAGGCAGTTAAGCCCTGTAAATAAATAGGACATAACCTAGCATTTATTATGGAAGTAGTTCCGAGTTTGTTGTTTTTTTACTGTATTCACTATTATTGTCATTAATGAAATTGCACGGCATGGCCCGGTGGTTAAGGCACTCTACTCGTACTCCGAGGGCCACAGGTTCGAATCCTCGTAACATCAAACATGATCGCCCTTTTAGCCGTGGGGGCGTTATATGTGCGATAAGTCACGCTATTCGTTGGTAAAAGAGTAGCTCAATAGTTAGCGGTAAGTCTCGCTGTCTTTCTTCTAGTCTTACACTGCTAAATTAGAGACGTCTAGTGCAGATAGCCCTCGTGTAGTTTTATGCGAAATTCGAAACAAACAGAGTTGACTTCTGTACTGGGCTTCAATTAAAACTGCCTTTGCCACTTCCATGCTATACTAATAAGAGAAGTATTAAAACACCGAAAGACCCCACGTGGCATAACGTATCTACCATTCAAAAGAACTAAAAATAGTTTTTTGTATATCTGACAGTTTTAGATAAGTGCTTATGTTTCATTCTTCTCTGTGATAACGATATAATGATAAAGATATAAGGAGAAAACCGTACGAGAAACTTGAAGTTATTTGTGTTTCTTCGACAGTTAAAGATGTCTGTTTGAGAATGCAGGAAGCGGCATTGATGGAGGTTGTACCTTTTGACTTCTTTATAGAAGCGAAGAACATTCAAACTTATCTGGATATGTTTTCTTCACTCTTGTATATCTATCCTCAAGGACAAGAGTTTCTTCAGTATGATAATTGAACGTCGTGCTGCCTAAAATTGGTTTCGAGAACATGACAGTAACTTCAGTAACTTTCCATGGTCAGCATAGTCACAAAATCTCAAATCGATTGAACGTCTTGGAAATAAAAGTGAATTTCACATTCATGGTGTTCTGTCAATACCTGGAAGTCGGCTGTAGATTGCAATAGCTGATGGCTAAGTTATAATCGATTTTGACACCTGTTGGAATATTTTGCAGTTTACTTTGAAACTCAAGATGCATTTATACGTAATAACTAAATGTATGTCTGTCTGTTACGCTCCTGAACGGCTAATCTAAGAAAAATGTATGTGTGAAAATGTTTGGAATATCTGTCTTTAAATTTTTCATTTCGATATCAACAGTCTTCGAATACATTTATTTCATTTGAATATCTTCCCTTTCACATTTTTCACAGAAACGAAAACTACAAACAAACAACAACAATAAAAAACGCTTACTTCTTGCGATCATCAAAATGACAAGGAATGGTGGCATCCAGCGGAAAAAGTACCCGTTGATACTATGCGAGCTGAGCGCTCTGTTGTGTTGGATACATCCATTGCATCAAAATTCAAACATTTCTGTCAACAGTTTATTGCAGTCGGTCTCTTTTGCTAAACACAAATGCAATATAATTTCCCATATTAAAGTCGCACATGCAATGACAGAATACGATTGTAAATGACCCACTAGACATTCATATTGCATATACGGTCTAATCGAAGGGATTAGATTGACTATTGATTGTATATTTATAAAATCACTAATTTAAGGTTAATTAACGTTAAATTGTTTCAACATGCATCTACTAGTGAGGCTATTATCTTGGCAGAAGGTAGCTCAAACCAATAAAATGAGGATTTAAACAAAGTGGTCAATTGGTGTAAGTAAAACGGAGTTTTGTCAAGTTTTACAAAGAAGGAATCAAAACGCTAATAAAGAGGTGTTAAGTGAGATAAAAACGTAAGACAAAGGAAAAACATATAAACGACAGTGAGGGGTTTTAAGGTGTGTTATTTGTTATAGTGTTTAAAATAAAATAAATCAACGTTATTATATCGTAGTGAATACGATGTTGAAAATTTACTTATACAGCTTGTGATTTAAAATAACATGTCATTGAATCAGTCGAGAATTAGCTTCAGTGAGCAGCTCAAAACAGTTAGTTATTTTTGATGCATAATTGAGTGGCTTAAGAAATACCACTTGGAGCGGTTGTCATGAACTTCACTGGTCATTGTTAAGTACAAATCTACACAATGAGCTGTCTATGCTCTGCACACCACGGGTTTTGAAAACCGATTTTTAATATTGTAAGCTTACAGACTTACCTCTGAGCCAATGGAGTGTGGCTCACTGTACTACTTATATGTTAACAAGTTTGTGCAGAAGAAATGTAATAACATGTAAATCAAATATATTTTATGTACAACTTCAGCAGTTTGTTTGAGTTATATTAACTGAAAACAATTAGGTTATCATACATATATGATGTTGAAGTACAGTTACGATGCGTTTGCAGATCAGATACTTATATTTTTCTTTAATTGTTTCGTTTTGAATTTCGCGCAAAACTACTCGCTAGCCGTCCCTAATTTGTAACGTCCCCACGGCTGAAAGGGCGAGCATGTTTGGTGCGACGGGGATGCACGCCCTAACACGCTTGGCTATGCCGGGCCATTTTTTTTTTCAATATTTAAGCCAGATGTAACCTAGTGGTCAACGTGTTGCTTGTGTGAAGATAAAAGGTTCTAGTGATCATACATTTTAAATACTTTCCAGAATTTAAGCCGTTGGTGTGTAATAAATGTGAAAGTCAATGCATGTTACTCAGTTAAAAGCATTTTATTTATAATATGTAGTTATTTATATAGTTATTTAATAGCCAAAGACAGAAGGAGCGGTTAGTTCAAATTACATTTTCCTACTCTTGGTTTAATATGAAAAAGTTTCTGGTTTATTTTCTCTCCGTCTTCCTTTCTTTTCCTTTTGCTAAAGATCAAATTTAATTTGACTCCGAAAGTTTGTAACCAAAGAAAAACTGTTTGGATTTTTACTTTGGTAGTATTTAAAAGCTGTCTAAAAAAAATTTCAAACAACCTTGTCCGTTTTCATGGACGTGCTTAATATACAAAATAACAATAGGGGTAAAACAAAAGATCCAGTTGTCTTTCGTAAGTTAAATAGAATAAAAATCCCTAATTAGTTACATAGTTCTTCTTTGGAAATTATTTGTTAAAGAAATATGGAAATATAATTATATGGTTGTCGTAATCTAAAGAATAATGTCACGAAAGAAGTAGAACCGTTTTATTTTCGGCTCGATAAACAGTTCATGATTTAAAGTATCAAAACTGATGTCATGTGCAACTTACTTGCACTTTACGAGAGCTAATTCAACCATTGAAATGAAAATACTGCTGAGCTTTCCTATAGGAGTTGGTTATGAAACATTGCTAATAGCAGTTAAAGGTTAGTATTACTTTGCTGACCTGGCCGAATTGTGTCACAACTTTTTATTTATTTAACAATGTGAATAGGAGTAAATACGATGCGTTATCGTTTGTTTTTTTTGGATAAATCTTTACTTCACGGCCTAGAAGTGTGAATTTTAACCAATGTCATTATTTTGATAGTTGTGTAAAACATTATTTCCATAAATTCAATGGCCCGGCATGGCCAAGCGCGTTAAGGCGTGCGACTCGTAATCTGAGGGTCGCGGGTTCGCATCCGCGTCGCGCCAAACATTCTCGCCCTCCCAGCCGTTGGGGCGTTATAATGTTACTGTCAATCCCACTATTCGTGGGTAAAAGAGTAGCCCAAGAGTTGGCGGTGGGTCGTGATTACTAGCTGCCTTCTCTCTTGTCTTACACTGCTAAATTAGGGACAACTAGCACAGATAGCCCTCGAGTAGCTTTGTGCGAAATTCCAAAACAAACAAACCATAAGTTCAGTAGATAGTGTGGCATGATATAAATGATTTTGTTCACTGTAGATAGTAGCAATTCATTTATTTTGTGAGTGAATATTTCATAACTGTTTAGTTTGATCATAACAAGAGGGTTTGAGCAAATATTTTGAGGTAACTGTTTTGTCACGTGACTAGGAAAGAGTCATGCGTTGTATTTATAACTCAATTATATCGAAATTGTTTGTTTGTTTGTTTTGAATTTCGCGCAAAGCTACACGAGGGCTATTTGCGCTAGCCGTTCCTAATTTAACAATGTAAGACTAGAAAGAAGGCAGCTAGTCATCACCACCAACCGCCAACTCTTGGACTACTCTTTTACCAACGAATAGTGGGATTGACCGTAACATTATAACGCCCTCACTGCTGAAAGGGCGAGCATGTTTGATGCGACGAGGATTCGAACCCGCAACTCTTAGATTAGGATTCGAACGTCTTAACCCACCTGATAATGCCGGGCTATATCGAAATTATAGAACATTGTGTGAAATTTATAGATGTAGAGAGTACATAGCAAGCAGATGGTTTAGTAAAAAACATAGAAACAGTATGCGACGAATGAGAAATAGCAGAAAGACAAACACGGAGGAGACTAGAAATAAATAAGTCACGTAAAAGAGACTTACAAACAGAGAAGGAAGGTTTAACAATTAATATAGGCCTAATGGTTCATATATATATTAGAGTGAGACTAACAGCGTTAAAAGAGATAAGAAGAACAGTTTATGTCGTCAAACTAAAGGAAGTTGAGCTTGCCTGTGTGGACGTTGACAAATAGGCAAACGATTGCTTAAAAGTAGGCCTATATGAGAAAAGCAGATGTTTATTGCTGGTAGGCCTAAATACGTAGATGGAGCAGACGATTTCAGAAATATAACTATAAGATAAAACTATGCTTAACGAAATATAAATAAACTATATTCTGATAGTTTGGCGATAGTAATAGAGCAAAATAGTCCTCTGGTCAACTGAAATTCTAAAGTGATTGAATAGGCCCAAGTGAACTTTTGACAAGAAAAGAACTATTTAATGTTTATGATATCCCTATTATCATTTATAATGTAAAGAATTTGTTGTACATATGTTTAACTAGTTCTGAATGTATGTAAATTATTTTGAAAACAAGTGAAGTGGGTGCTTTTTTTTAAAAAAATTATCGCCAGCAAGTCACAGACACTTACTGTAAAAGAATTCTTAGCCCAACAGAAACATAGTACATATTTATTCTATTAGAAGTACAACTAAAACAATTTCATTGAAGTAGTATCTGTGGGTATTCACTAAAGCTTAAAAAAACGAACTTTCTAAATCATTTTCGTTTATTTTCCATCATAGAATTTTAGAGATAACAGGTTGTAGCCTTTCACTACAGTCATCAAGTTTTGGGATGTTATGAAAACCTTTTTCACTAACATCTCTCTCACTAGTCTTTCCTAATAACGCTATTTGAGATTTAACTGGAAAATGGGACAAGTTAATATACGTCTTGGTGTTAGGTGTGAGGGTTCTCTAATCTGCTTGAGGTGTAATTGACCCAATCCCATATTTAACATCTCTCATGCTGTTGTCTGGCAAAGTTCAAGTAACAGGGGCTTGTTCTTTGTTTAAAGTTTTATCTTAGTGCTGTTAGGCCTTTCTTGATTAAAGACTGAATCGATACGTTAAACTTTTCATTAGTCGCATAGATTATACACTTGACAATTATATACAGTTATAAGTGTGAATGATACTATGGGAAGTGCAATGTGTAGAACAAATAGATTATACACTTAACAATTATATACAGTTATAAGTGTGAATGATACTATGGGAAGTGCAATGTGTAGAACAAATAGATTATACACTTGACATATATTTCAAGTTATAAGTTTGAACGATACTATTAGAAGTGCAATGTGTAGAACAAATAGATTATACACTTGACATATATTTCAAGTTATAAGTTTGAACGATACTATTAGAAGTGCAGTTTGTAGGACCAATAGATTTAACATTTTCACCATTCGTTAAAAAAGTCTTCAACTAAGACAAGAACAGATAAGTGTTGATCAAAACAAGCGTAGTTTGTAGTAAGCCACTTTGGACGTTAGGTCGATACATCAAGTTTGTTAGGATAACACGTGAATGTGTAAGGATACTGGCGTGTTTTTCAAGAAGATACTTTCTCCTACAGTTCTAGACGATTCAGAACTAGAATATCAAGGCTACACGATAGTAGTACACGGTAGTAACACCATATTACGTGTTTTCGAAGCAAATTAACATGGTAACTTCAACACATTTTCAAAACAGCATACCATAATAACAAATCGACGACACAAATATCTCAATACCATGATGTCTACAAAACAAAATAGTATGATAATAATACTGTGTCTGCAAAACAGAATACGGTGAAAACTTTACATCTATAAATAATAATAGTATATAAATAGGTAATATAATAATTTGTAACCTTGAAATAATATAAGTAGTCTGAAGATAGATTCTGGTAAAATATTGTGGTAAACTTGAAATAATATAAGTAGTCTGAAGATAGATTCTGGTAAAATATTGTGGTAAACTTGAAATAATATAAGTAGTCTGAAGATAGATTCTGGTAAAATATTGTGGTAAACTTGAAATAATATAAGTAGTCTGAAGATAGATTCTGGTAAAATATTGTGGTAACCTTGAAATAATATAAGTAGTCTGAAGATAGATTCTAGTAAAATATTGTGATAACCTTGAAATAATATAAGTAGTCTGAAGATAGATTCTGGTAAAATATTGTGGTAACCTTGAAATAATATAAGTAGTCTGAAGATAGATTCTGGTAAAATATTGTGGTAAACTTGAAATAATATAAGTAGTCTGAAGATAGATTCTGTTAAAATATTGTGGTAACCTTGAAATAATATAAGTAGTCTGAAGATAGATTCTGGTAAAATATTGTGGTAAACTTGAAATAATATAAGTAGTCTGAAGATAGATTCTGGTAAAATATTGTGGTAAACTTGAAATAATATAAGTAGTCTGAAGATAGATTCTGGTAAAATATTGTGGTAACCTTGAAATAATATAAGTAGTCTGAAGATAGATTCTGGTAACATATTGTGGTAACCTTGAAATAATATAAGTAGTCTGAAGATAGATTCTGGTAACATATTGTGGTAACCTTGAAATAATATAAGTAGTCTGAAGATAGATTCTGGTAACATATTGTGGTAACTTTGAAATAATATAAGTAGTCTGAAGATAGATTCTAGTAAAATATTGTGATAACCTTGAAATAATATAAGTAGTCTGAAGATAGATTCTGGTAAAATATTGTGGTAACCTTGAAATAATATAAGTAGTCTGAAGATAGATTCTGGTAAAATATTGTGGTAAACTTGAAATAATATAAGTAGTCTGAAGATAGATTCTGGTAAAATATTGTGGTAACCTTGAAATAATATAAGTAGTCTGAAGATAGATTCTGGTAAAATATTGTGGTAAACTTGAAATAATATAAGTAGTCTGAAGATAGATTCTGGTAAAATATTGTGGTAACCTTGAAATAATATAAGTAGTCTGAAGATAGATTCTGGTAAAATATTGTGGTAAACTTGAAATAATATAAGTAGTCTGAAGATAGATTCTGTTAAAATATTGTGGTAACCTTGAAATAATATAAGTAGTCTGAAGATAGATTCTGGTAAAATATTGTGGTAAACTTGAAATAATATAAGTAGTCTGAAGATAGATTCTGGTAAAATATTGTGGTAAACTTGAAATAATATAAGTAGTCTGAAGATAGATTCTGGTAAAATATTGTGGTAACCTTGAAATAATATAAGTAGTCTGAAGATAGATTCTGGTAACATATTGTGGTAACCTTGAAATAATATAAGTAGTCTGAAGATAGATTCTGGTAACATATTGTGGTAACTTTGAAATAATATAAGTAGTCTGAAGATAGATTCTGGTAAAATATTGTGGTAACCTTGAAATAATATTAGTAGTCTGAAGATAGATTCTGGTAAAATATTGTGGTAAACTTGAAATAATATAAGTAGTCTGAAAATAGATTCTGGTAAAATATTGTGGTAAACTTGAAATAATATAAGTAGTCTGAAGATAGATTCTGGTAAAATATTGTGGTAAACTTGAAATAATATAAGTAGTCTGAAGATAGATTCTGGTAAAATATTGTGGTAACCTTGAAATAATATAAGTAGTCTGAAGATAGATTCTGGTAAAATATTGTGGTAAACTTGAAATAATATAAGTAGTGTGAAGATAGATTCTGGTAAAATATTGTGGTAAACTTGAAATAATATAAGTAGTCTGAAGATAGATTCTGGTAAAATATTGTGGTAACCTTGAAATAATATAAGTAGTCTGAAGATAGATTCTGGTAAAATATTGTGGTAAACTTGAAATAATATAAGTAGTGTGAAGATAGATTCTAGTAAAATATTGTGATAACCTTGAAATAATATAAGTAGTCTGAAGATAGATTCTGGTAAAATATTGTGGTAAACTTGAAATAATATAAGTAGTGTGAAGATAGATTCTGGTAAAATATTGTGGTAAACTTGAAATAATATAAGTAGTGTGAAGATAGATTCTGGTAAAATATTGTGGTAAACTTGAAATAATATAAGTAGTGTGAAGATAGATTCTAGTAAAATATTGTGATAACCTTGAAATAATATAAGTAGTCTGAAGATAGATTCTGGTAAAATATTGTGGTAAACTTGAAATAATATAAGTAGTCTGAAGATAGATTCTGGTAAAATATTGTGGTAAACTTGAAATAATATAAGTAGTCTGAAGATAGATTCTGGTAAAATATTGTGGTAAACTTGAAATAATATAAGTAGTCTGAAGATAGATTCTGGTAAAATATTGTGGTAAACTTGAAATAATATAAGTAGTCTGAAGATAGATTCTGGTAAAATATTGTGGTAAACTTGAAATAATATAAGTAGTCTGAAGATAGATTCTGGTAAAATATTGTGGTAACCTTGAAATAATATAAGTAGTCTGAAGATAGATTCTGGTAAAATATTGTGGTAAACTTGAAATAATATAAGTAGTCTGAAGATAGATTCTGGTAACATATTGTGGTAACCTTGAAATAATATAAGTAGTCTGAAGATAGATTCTGGTAAAATATTGTGGCAAACTTGAAATAATATAAGTAGTCTGAAGATAGATTCTGGTAAAATATTGTGGTAACCTTGAAATAATATAAGTAGTCTGAAGATAGATTCTGGTAAAATATTGTGGTAACCTTGAAATAATATAAGTAGTCTGAAGATAGATTCTGGTAAAATATTGTGGTAAACTTGAAATAATATAAGTAGTCTGAAGATAGATTCTGGTAAAATATTGTGGTAAACTTGAAATAATATTAGTAGTCTGAAGATAGATTCTGGTAAAATATTGTGGTAAACTTGAAATAATATAAGTAGTCTGAAGATAGATTCTGGTAAAATATTGTGGTAACCTTGAAATAATATAAGTAGTCTGAAGATAGATTCTGGTAAAATATTGTGGTAACCTTGAAATAATATTAGTAGTCTGAAGATAGATTCTGGTAACATATTGTGGTAACCTTGAAATAATATAAGTAGTCTGAAGATAGATTCTGGTAACATATTGTGGTAACCTTGAAATAATATAAGTAGTCTGAAGATAGATTCTGGTAAAATATTGTGGTAACCTTGAAATAATATAAGTAGTCTGAAGATAGATTCTGGTAACATATTGTGGTAACCTTGAAATAATATAAGTAGTCTGAAGATAGATTCTGGTAACATATTGTGGGTGAGACAACGTCTTGAGCCTTTCTAATTTTTGGGGGAAATTCTTAGTTTTATTTTAAATTTATTTATCTATTTTGAGATATTATGTACAAGATCGAAGCGAATATTTAGCGGCTAGAAATGTCCTCCTTTGAGACAGCGGTAAGCCTACGGATTTACAACGCTAAAATAAGGGGTTTGATTCCTTTCGGTGGACACAGTAGATAGCCCGATGTGGCTTTGCTATAAGAAAATCACACACGGTTGGAAATAGGTGTAACTTTAGTGATGTTAATACTTAAATGTTTGTTTTTATGATTCTCTCATTAAATACATCGATGGTATCAAACACTTCGTGTTCAAGCAGGAACAGACTTGACTTAATAGCTAGTGTGCTGTGCATTCTGCAGTTTGGCGCTTTGGGTGCGTTATAATAACAACAGTCAAATACCGTTATGCGATTAGGGTAACTCAAGATTTGGCGGTTGGTGCTATTGGTTAACTTTCTTCTCTCTGAGTCTATTAGTTCAAAAGCTGGCGCAGACTTACCTTCTACTTGTTTGCGCGAGTATTCACAACAAACACGCACGCGAACGTGTTTGCACGATAATAGTTAATTGTTTGAAGCAAAGTTTACACATAATCAGAATATAATGTTGTATTAACATTTTAAATTATTGCACTTGAGAAAGAAAGTTTATTTTTGAACATTAAAAGAAAAATAAACTTTCTTTCTGAAAAAACAAATTAACTTCACTCGGCACCAGATGGCACTACTGGATAGTATGGAAACAGGAGCTCAACGTATACGTTGTGTGAATGATTTGTTTGTTTGTTTTTTTTATAGCAAAGCCACATCGGGCTATCGGCTGAGTCCACCGAGGGAATCGAACGCCTGATTTTAGCGTTGTAAATCCGTAGACTTACCGCTGTACTAGCGGGGGACAGTGTGAATGAATATGTCAGTCGTGTACTGTAGATGAAAAAATAATTATATAAAGGAAGATTAAACAACTTGCACGAACAGCATGTTTTTAGTCGAGACAATTCGAACGGACATTCTAATTTGCACAGTTACCTCACTCTTAAAAATGTAGTGCCACGTTAAAATATTACAGTGAAAATAAATACTCAGGATTTTTTTTTGCTTTTGATTTTCAGTTCTTTGTTTCTAATCTTGTGACTTTTGATGTATAGTCGATCAGGTAGAAAGGAGTAGCCTAGGAGATGAAGGAACCTATTTTAGGTGACTAGGAGCATTTTCTCTAGTCATATCAGTGAGAAATTAGGGACAGCAGTTTGTTTTTGTTTGATTGCTTTTTGAATTTCGCACAAAGCTACCCAAGGGCTATCTGTGCTAGCCGTCTCTAATTTAGCAGTGTAAGACTAGGGGGGAGGCAGCTAGTCATCACCACCCACCGCCAACTCTTGGCCTACTCTTTTACTAACAAGAGTGGGGATTGACCGTAACTTTATAACGCCTCCACGGCTGAAAGGGCGAGTATACTTGGTGTGACGGGAATTCGAATCCTCGACCCTCGGATTACGAGTCAAGTGCCTTAACACGCTTGGCCATGCCGGGCCTAGGGACAGCAGTACGTAGGTGGTTTTTGCGTAGCTTTGCGAGAAATTATGTAAAAACCTTTTAGTCTTAGTTAAAACGCGTGACTCGCAGTTTGCGGGATCAAAACCCGTTTCCGAATATCCTTGCTTATTCAGCCGTGGAAACATTATAATATGATGGACATTCCCACTTTTCGTGGAAAGAATATTCCAAGAGTTGGCGGAGAGTGGTGTTGACTAGATCTCTTACCTTTAATTTATCACTTCAAAATTAGGGACGTTACCTCAGATAGCCCTCGTATAACTTTGCGCAAAATTCAATTAAAACAAAAGAACTATTGCTCGATTTCATGGTGACGAGAACATTTGTTAACCTGAAGATGACCTAAGAAGGTCGAAACGTTGTTCTGTACTTTATTTAATTAAAGATTTTATACCAAATACCATCCGTATTTGGAGTACGTTATTGCACAATTTATTTATATACATATTTTCCTTTTATCGATATCATTTTGTCAATATATTAATTAGGCGCGAACAATCACGCTCACACACACACAATGTATATACTATAACATTAGATTACATACAACCTCTTTGGAAGGAGGAATTTAACAAAACAAGTCAGAACACTTATCAGTTTCGTTGTAGGTTTCTCTACGTTTCACAAACTAACGATCGTTTCTCTTTGTTTGAAAGTAAAAGCCAGGTATGGCCAACTGATTATGACGGTTGACTCGTAATCTGAGGGTCGTTGGCTCGAATCCCCGTCGCATTAAGTATGCTCGCCCTTTCAGCCATGGTGGGGTTATAAAGTTACGGTCAATCCCACTATTCGTTGGTAAAAAGAGTAGCCCAAGAGTTGGCGGGGAGTGGTGATGATTAGCTGCCTTCCCTCTAGTCTTACACTGCTAAATTAGGGACGACTAGCGCAGATAGCCCTTGTGTAGCTGTGCGCGAAATTAAAAAACAAACAATCTTCCTATTAATACATAAATGATTCTTGGAAATCGATCAACCTTGAATCCAAAGTTGAGAAAAAAATTATTCAATTTTGATTCAAAGTTTTACCGTTTAGCACAAACACTAATGTGGATGTCGAAATTGCTTATTGAGACTGAAATACAATGAACTATGTTTTTGAATAACGTTTAGACTTCAATTTATATTGTGAAATACTAGACAGTGTTGGAAAGGCAAGGTATATATATATATATATATCTTTATATTTAAGGCTTTGTTTTTTCGCCGAAATCTGTAGAAGGAATATAATATTTTTTAAGTTTATAAAGTATGCTGCATTATTTTGAATAAAACTGATAAGGATAACATTAAAAACGTTAATATCGTCTCTGATAGGCTCGCGTCGTAAATGTTAGTTTTAAAAATGCATCAGTTTTCCAATTGTAAACAAAGTGAAAAAAAACGCACTATTATATAATGGATCACATTATCGAACTAAAGGCCTGGTGTGACTGCTTGGTTATCGCTGTTCCTTTATCAGGTTGTTATCGAACACTTGTTATCAGTTAACGCTAAAGTTCTTGCTACTATGTCACTGTTTGCTTGACTATTTCGAAAGCCCGTACGCACATGTACAAAAAAAAAAAAAGATAAAGCATTGAAACGTGTTTGCTCTTACTGCAAAGTTCTGTAGTCGTGATGGTAACATTTCTCGCAGTTAACCCTAGAGCTATGATATTTATTGGCAGCGTAAGGTTATTCAGCACTACGAAACTTCTAAACACAGGTTAAATAACCTAATTCTTTCCCTTAAAATTAAAGTCATGTCTCAGGTTCTTCAGCATCCCTCAATACGACGACTCAGGTTGCAGGCGGAGAGCACTCAGTGTGAAACTCAAGGAAATAAATTAACTGTTCCGGTTCCGGTTCCGGTCCCCCAACATCGTCGCCACTCATTTTTTTACAGGTGAGGTATGGGTACTAATAAGTTTCACTCCTTTGAACAAAAGCCTTTGACCTTACTAAATGAATAGCGCTATACTGGACGTATCTGTGTGTTACATATATTCATAAGCTGATGACCTTACTAAATGAATAGCGCTATACTGGACGTATCTGTGTGTTACATATATTCATAAGCTGATGACCTTACTAAATGAATAGCGCTATACTGGACGTATCTGTGTGTTACATATATTCATAAGCTGATGACCTTACTAAATGAATAGCGCTATACTGGACGTATCTGTGTGTTACATATATTCATAAGCTGATGACCTTACTAAATGAATAGCGCTATACTGGACGTATCTGTGTGTTACATATGTTCATAAGCTGATGACCTTACTAAATGAATAGCGCTATACTGGACGTATCTGTGTGTTACATATATTCATAAGCTGATGACCTTACTAAATGAATAGCGCTATACTGAACGTATCTGTGTGTTACATATATTCATAAGCTGATGACCTTACTAAATGAATAGCGCTATACTGGACGTATCTGTGTGTTACATATATTCATAAGCTGATGACCTTACTAAATGAATAGCGCTATACTGAACGTATCTGTGTGTTACATATATTCATAAGCTGATGACCTTACTAAATGAATAGCGCTATACTGAACGTATCTGTGTGTTACATATATTCATAAGCTTATTATAGTTTTCAAGGGTGTTTGAAAGAAAAATTACAAGTCTTAGAGGACAGGACACAAGAAACAACAATTACACTTTGAGAAGTTAGGTTACAAGACAACAGATATAACAGAAAGAAAACGATACATTTTGAAGTGTTTGTTAACTCTAATAACTCAAAATAAGACAAAGTAACTGGAATTTAAACAGGAGCTTTCCTCTGCATCAGGAGAAAACAACGTATACGTTACGTTATTAAAAAATTAAACCCCAGAGTTTAAAGCAGAAATATATTATTGTTTAATGATACAGGTTGGTGTAAGCTTGTAGGTTTTTGAGCTCAGAGAAAAATGGTGATATAATCAGGTACAGGTTGGTGTAAACTCAATTTTTCAGCTCATGAAACAGGAGAGTTAAAGTCATGTCTAATGAAGCTATTATATACTTTTTTTTTTCTCTATTGTCGTCCACACCAACATAATTTAGAGATAGATAGTTACCCGGGTTCTTATTTTATTAACTGGGATATTACTAAACACACTGGCCTACTAAAAGGGTACACACGCTGGTTAACCATCACAACAAGGCTGAATTGAACACTGTAACACAAACCTGTACATAAACAGTTTCGACTTTGTCTTGAAACATCTAAGATAACTTCTCATTAACTGTTTAACACTGTAACATTCGATACCAATTTTTCAGGCGAGATGACTTGCGTGGATTGGTAATAACGCTGTAGACCTTCAGACTGGTATCAACGTATTTGATATGGACGCTTATTAACAAAGTAGCCATGAGTAATACGTACTAGTATTTGAAATAGAACGTTTAGTACACAATGTTGTTTGTATTTGTGGTAAACCTACTGACGCTGTCTGCCAGTGACCCTAACTTTTAGCTATTGAACAGAACATGAGAAACATAACTTAATCTGATCGTCCGGTTCTCAGTGGAACAACATTATGACATTCACTGAGTGTCTAGACTCTAGGTAAGATCACTACACACTATTCTACCGAAAAACTTACGTTCAATTCAATACGACTTTGAACAACTACTGGACGATTGATCTGACATAAATAAACAAACTTTAAGTTTCCACAACTGAAAGTGATGTAGTGATAGCACGTTCATTTTTTGGTTAAGAGCTGGTTTTCACAGTTTAATGGTAAAACGTTCTGGCATTCTAAATTGGAAATCTTCCCCGGAATAAATAATAATGCGGATAAAAGTAGATTTAGGTACAATATTATCTTTGGTTAAACTCGAGTTGATAACACTATCCGTGTCGTAGTTTTTGCGCCAAAATATCCTATTATTCGAATCCAAAGCCTTCTTGTGATTGCAACTCGAGCGGGTGAAGCCCTCCCTGTCTTACTAGCGAGCTGTTGAATGGATGCTCATGCTTTTAGAACATTCACGAACATTATATCGCCAGTATCAGGTCCACTGTCACTGGGACAGTGGAAACTGGTCAAGCTACACAAAAAATGGACTTTCTCTTGATTGGCAGCTTTTTGGTATTCTTCTTAAAATAGCCAAGATAATACGAGTTATTATGTATGAAACAATACGTATAGTAATATATATATCTTTATATATACAGTGTTGTATAGTAAATACGAATAGTAATATATATCTTTATATATACAGTGTTGTATAGTAAATACGTATAGTAATATATATCTTTATATATACAGTGTTGTATAGTAAATACGAATAGTAATATATATCTTTATATATACAGTGTTGTATAGTAAATACGTATAGTAATATATATCTTTATATATACAGTGTTGTATAGTAAATACGAATAGTAATATATATCTTTATATACACAGTGTTGTATAGTAAATACGTATAGTAATATATATATCTTTATATATACAGTGTTGTATAGTAAATACGAATAGTAATATATATCTTTATATATACAGTGTTGTATAGTAAATACGTATAGTAATATATATCTTTATATATACAGTGTTGTATAGTATATACGTATAGTAATATATATCTTTATATATACAGTGTTGTATAGTAAATACGTATAGTTATATATATATCTTTATATATACAGTGTTGTATAGTAAATACGTATAGTAATATATATCTTTATATACACAGTGTTGTATAGTAAATACGTATAGTAATATATATCTTTATATACACAGTGTTGAAAGTTCGCGTAATAAAACCCTCTTTTACCAGACAAACATTAAATAATTGTTCAGTGTTGAACTATCACGTAATAAGACACCCTTATTTATCAGATAGGTGTTAATAACAGTGCTGTGTTGAACGTTCTTTTAACAACGCAAACTGTTTTAATAATTAAGTGTTAATTGACGATACATCTGGGTCTCTAGAACTTAACTTATAAGTTCCACAAAAGTAGGCTTAGAGTTAGATATGTACCGCATGTGTGTATGTATATATATATATAAAGAGAGAGTAGCACAAAAATAGGCATACGATTCCATATGTTATGTATATACATACATAGTAGACAAAAAGTACGTATACGGTTGCACATGTATAGTATGTGTGTAGGTATACAGTTATATATGAATTATATATATATATATATTTGTAGAGAGTAGCCAAAAAATAAATACACAGTTACATGTAGATTATATATCTACATGTACACATAGCAGGTAAAAAATAACTATTGTTACATATGGACTTTTTTTGTCTGGGAAGCACTCAAGGACGGCATGTACAGTAGGAACTCGCAGAATGTCTATGTAATGTAAGGGTACATCACAGACGTACTTGTATCAGAAAGTTTTCAGAAATGTGGCATTCAGACTGTAGGATTGTGTGAACAGCGACGGGTTTCAATTTGAACATCTACGAGATCAACTTGGGACTAACTTTCCCATAATTCCTTGTTATGTGTAAAGTGCTGTGAAACAGATGATCAGTTATGAACTGTATACTTACTGTTGGGTAACCCTGTATATAGATGCACATATATTTATACCTATACTGAATTTTACTTATATTTATCATTGACGTTCAATTGCAAACATTTTATTAATATACTCTTCAAAAAAAAGAAACGCAAAAGGCAAAATATGAGACAAATTGTTAACAAGTTTATTCTGGGTAGTTCTGTATGACATGTGTGAAACTTTGCACATTCACTGCTGAACATCCAAAGTCTGCAAAGGCGAAGTCCACGCTCACTAGTTGAAGTTTAACGTCACTCAACGTCAATAACGAGTATGCCCCCCGTGAGCATCAATAACTGCTTGGCATCTTCTGCCCATGGAAACCATGAAATGACGAATCATATCCTGTGGAATGGCTGTCCACTCAGCTTGCAAAGCTGCTGCAAGCTGATGTAGAGTCTGCGGTTGAGGTTGTCGCCGTCGCAGACGTCGGTCCAACTCGTCCCAAAGATGTTCGATGGGGTTTAAATCTGGTGATCTGGAGGGTCAGGGAAGAACGTTGATGTTGTGGTGTCTCAAGAAGACAGTGGTGAGTCGGGCTGTGTGAGGACGGGCGTTGTCATGTTGAAAAACGTCGTTGACGTTCACCATGATAAGTTGCACATGGGGCCTAAGAATCTCGTCGACGTATCGTTGAGCCGTAAGATTCCGTAATAGCTGTTTGCTAACCGAGTTCCTGTTGCTATATTAGTTTTTGTCATTTAGCAACACGTGTTTCATACGTCCTATCTTCAGATTATAACGTTCCATAAAAGAGCGGGTGTGTTTGGTGTGATGGGGAATCGAACCCTCGACCCTCGGATTACGAGTCGTGGGGCGTTATTATGTTTCAGTCAGTTCCACTATTCGATGGTAAAAATGTAGGACAACAGTTAGCGGTGGTTGGTGATGACTAGCTACTTTTCCTCTTGACTTACACTGTTAAATTAAGAATAGTTAACGCAGATAGCCCTCGTGTATTTTTGCGCGAAATTAAAAACAAACAAACATACAAACATAGACGTCAACTGAGGAGAAATAAGTTGAAAAATGAAGATAATACACAGTAAAAAAGGTGGAAATGGTATGAAAATATAACGTAACAAGTGAAATATAAATATTTCTAAATAAATACAACGGGTGGTAGACAGTAGAAACAAAGGAGTGAAGAGATACAATAGAAAATGAACCTGATTATGAGCACCCAGAGCCAGTCAGCTCTTTAAAAACCATTATCTAACGGAATTTAGAGACTTTTCCCTTGTAATATAAAAAATTCTCACCAAACCTTATCGATCGGTTTTAGGGCTCCATCTGAGTCATTTTGATTTAAGTGGGCCAGTGAAGATATTACACGTGACCTCCATTCTTTAACACCAAACTGCAACTCCATATTAAAAAAAAACATCTCTCATCAAATGTTACTGATCAGTTTTATGAGTACATCTGGATCCTTTTGAGTTAAGTAGGTCAAATGGCACCTTCAAAGTTAATGTAAATATAGAGACAGAAAACGTACTCCTTGTAGACTTCAGATGTAAACTTATGTAGATATCTGAAGATAAGGGACCCAGTGTGAAAAAGATTGTATAGATATCTGAAGATAAGGGACCCAGTGTGAAAAAGATTGTATAGATATCTGAAGATAAGGGACCCAGTGTGAAAAAGATTGTATAGATATCTGAAGATAAGGGACCCAGTGTGAAAAAGATTGCATTGAAATTAGCCAACTTAATTTATTCATGCAGTTTTAATGTTTTGTGTATTAGGGTCCTTTTAGGATACACACCACAGAGAAGTTTATATACCAGGACAGTTTCAACGTGTATCTGGGGTTTTTGTAGGCTACATACAACACAGGTGTTCATCCATCAGTTTAGAACGTGTACTTGTGGGATACAAACCACACAGATGCTCATCTAC
This sequence comes from Tachypleus tridentatus, assembly GCF_004210375.1. Classification (NCBI taxonomy): domain Eukaryota; kingdom Metazoa; phylum Arthropoda; class Merostomata; order Xiphosura; family Limulidae; genus Tachypleus; species Tachypleus tridentatus. The sequence goes on from NC_134831.1 coordinate 170,250,392, forward strand.
CAGTACGGTTTTTGATTATGTACTTGTAGGATACAAACCACTCAGTACGGTTTGAGGAAAATCAGTATTATCTATGTCATAAGTGGCGAAGGGGTTGGAGCGAAGAAAGTATGACCAGTATTGTACGATAGAGGTCTCTCTTCTGAATAAAAAAACAATGACGATAATATTGAATAAAATTAAAGTAGAAAATATATTTTGTAGATGGTATTTGTACTTTAAAACATAAACAAAAAGAAACGATACTTAACATTCAGTGATTAAGTCAACAAAGCTCAAACCATTAATCACTTTTGTTGTGATTCTCAGGGGGCGAAGAACATTCCAGATTAAAGAGAAAAATCATTGGCTAATTCTATTTATTTTTCCACAGTTATTTGCTTAGAGAAAAACGCTGCTGAGTTTACTTAGTGTGTGTACTAAACTCTAACGTAGTCTTACAGTTTACTAGCAACAGGGAGAAATAATGATTCTACGAAAACGTTCATATTTTCATAATTATCCTTGCATCTAGTTTTATTAAACCAGGTTGTTGTGTCTTTGTGTTCTTTAGCTCTACGAAACTGTGTTGTTGTATCTTTGTGTTTTTTAGCTTTAAACTGTGTTGTTGTATCTTTGTGTTTTGTAGCTTTACGAAACTGTGTTGTTGTATCTTTGTGTTTTGTAGCTTTACGAAACTGTGTTCTTGTATTTTTGTGTTTTGTAAGATTACGAAACCATATTGTTGTATTTTTGTGTTTTCTAGCTTTACGAAACTGTGTTTTTGTATCTTTGTGTTTTGTAGGATTACGAAACCATATTGTTGTATTTTTGTGTTTTCTAGCTTTACGAAACTGTGTTTTTGTATCTTTGTGTTTTGTAGGATTACGAAACCATATTGTTGTATTTTTGTGTTTTCTAGCTTTACGAACTTCCGTTGTGGTAGTTTTTTTGTCGTAGTTTCTCTTGAAACGGATGTATTAATGTACGATGGTATTTGGTCCATGTGTATTAACGTATGTTGGTATTTCGTAAATGTGTATTAATATATCTTGGTATTTAGTTTGGGAATATTATTATATATTAGTATTTAGTCCACAAGTATTAATGAATGTTGGTATTTAATTCAAGGTGTATTAATGTATTCTGATATTTAGTCCGGATATATTAACGTATGTTGGTATTTGGTCCCAGTGTATTGATATGTATTGGTATTTACTCTAATGTATTAATATACGTTAATATTTAGTCTTGATGTATTAATGTATGTTGGCATTCGGTTGAGGTGTATGTTTAGTGTGTAGTTTTATTCCAGAGGGGGAGGGCAATTTCTATATCTGGGTATGTGGGGTATAACAACAAAAACGTTTCTTGAAAATGCATGGGGAACATGTTCCCTACAGTCGCCATGTAATTTACACCAATGTCTGTTAGAACCTAGCACGTAGCACCTTCGATACAAAATATACATTTGAATTGAAAGGTAAAAAAATATATGTATTATATATATATATATAGATAGAGAGAGAGAGAGAGAATATTAATACAGAAGAGTTGAAAAAATAAAACAAAAGGATTGATTGTGTTAAAAACAGTAAATCCAAACCACTGACTAATGTTAGTTTATTATAACCAAAAATGTTTGTTTTGTTTGTTTTGAATTTAGCACAAAGCTACACAATGGGCTGTCTGTGCTCTGCCCACCACGGGTATCGAAGCCAGGTTTTTAGTGTGTATGTCCACAGACATACCACTGTGCCACTGGGGGTATATCCAAAAATAAGCAGAAACAAAAATATGGAAACAGTGCATCAACTGAAAAAATACACAGAGTAGAGGTTATAATGTGGGACATAAAATGTATCCTCGGTTTGGAAGTGACTGAAAAAGTAGGATCCAC